>NW_017671539.1:193604-203717 GCF_001879085.1 Nicotiana attenuata
CACCTCCAGGATTTTGTTGAGTCATCACAAGAACAGTGGACCTGGTTAGCCAAGGAGAATGAATACAGAGCCAGAATAGGAGAGTTGGAAAAGCAGGTCCAGGACCTTCGGTTTGAAAATAGCTTGCAAGCCGCAGCCGATGAGGGAGAAAAGAAGAAACTGACCCAGGAAAACGAGGCTCTTAAGGCTCAGATCCGAAAGATGAAAATGGCTTCCAGCAACTCAGAAAGAAGTCGGGCTGATGAAAGGCTGATAAGTGGACTAAAAAAGAAAGTCCTCGAGTGCCAAGAAGACCTGGAAAAATCCGAAGATAATGTAGCAAAAATTCGGGCGCAATGGGCAAAGAATGCAGAAGAACGGGCACAATTTGTGCAGCAAATGAAGAGAAACTATGAAGGGACCATCACTAGCCTGAGAAGAAAAGTGACTACCCTTGAGGATGAGGCAGCCCAACAGGCCAAAGATTTCAAGGCTGATAGGGAGCATTTCTATAAGTTGATGGCCAAAATGGAGCGAGAAATACAGCTATTGCAAGATCACCACCTTCATGACTCCCAAGTGTTGGAAGCCCGGAACCAGCAAATAGGTCGACTACTCTAGGAAAAGGGCAAGATTAGAGAAAGAATTAGGGCCATTGCTGACTATATTGTCATGAAGTGCCAATCGTGCGAGGACATGACTCGTACCACCTTCTTTGCCGCAGTGATGATTTTTGTCCGTCAAGTTATGAGTGATCTGGAGCAACTGCAAGGGGGTCTTGCACATAGGCCCGCGGCGATGCCGAATGATGCCCCGCGGGCCCCAGTGGTTGAAGCTTTAATGTATTCTTGATCTTGTTTTTAGTCATTGAGTCTGTATTTTGGTTATTTTGAGTCTGTTTTTGTAGTTTCTCCTTTCTAAGAAAATAAGTAGTTTAGCATCTTTGTAATAGAAGTTTATTAATGAAAATTGAAAATTCCCAAAAATTATTTCTTTACTTTTCGCATTTATTTTTTCAAGAACTACGCTTGGTCTGATTCATACGTGGTCATGATACGTAGGCAATCTCCATAAGATTCGACCGTAACCCTAAGAGAAAAAGGAAAAAGGGGAGAAAAGAAAATAAAAGAAAAAACAAGAGAGGAAAAGAAACAAAAAAAGAGAAAATAAGGAAACCGAGAGAAAGAATCCATGGCAAAAAGCAAAGGCAAGAATGATAGAAAAGAAAAGAAAGAGAAAAGAAAAATGTGAAAAATGAGAGAAAGGGCAAAAGGAAAGAAAAACAGGGAAAAGAGAGTGAAAATCAAAGGAAGAAAATGGAAAGAATAAGGGAAAGCCGGGATGACGCATGCAACCGTTGCAAAACATGTAGAAATCCATTTAACTGTATAGGTGCATCACACCCCAACGTGCGATTACCTATCTGTTATTTGTCTCAAAATAACCGTTTGCTGCTGTCACATTCAGTCCAGGTTTTATAGTAACGGTGGTTAGTTTTTTGTGGTAAACTGGCCTCACATCCTTACTTCACCAGATCAAAGGGGAGCACAGAAATGTCTTCGGAAATGACCTTGCCAGCAATTCCCATCACAGAAGATAGCCCAATCTCGGGCATTCCCGCTTCAGAATCTGCAACGGCTGAAGAAAACATGATCCTACGTCTTAGGGTCATGGAGATGTGGGACGCATGGACGAATGGAAGGGAGCCTCCAAGTGCCATCCCCGGATTCCCGAACTGTTCCCTAGCTTAGGGGGTACCTCCAATATTCCCATCAGTCATCCAAATACCTCACTGGGACAGCCCACCATACCAGCTCATTTCGTAGGAACACCTTCTGAGGTTCGCCCCCAGGTGTTCATACCCGGAGCGGCCTCCAATATCTTCACCGCTCCCCCATGCTCGGCCACAACACAGCCTGCCCTGCCTAGGCCCACTTTTGATCCATCGGCCTTTACATTCCAAACACCTACTTACCAAACGGAGCCTCCTTAGTACCCCACCTACACTTATTCTCAGCCACCTCCATTTGAGTTCACAACAGGACAGGACAAGACTCCCAAAACTTCCGAACAGGACGAAATGGCAAAGAGGATGAGAAGCCTGGAGCAGAGCCTCAAAAACATGCAGGGTCTGAGTGGGCAGAAGAGTGTGTCATATACCGGTCTATGCATGTACCCTCACGTGCATTTGCCTATGGGATTCAAAACTCCGAAGTTCGAAAAATACGATGGGCATGGTGATCCTATTGCTCACCTTAAGAAGTACTGCAATCAGTTGCGCGGAGCTGGAGGAAAAGAAGAATTGCTCATGGCTTACTTTGGGGAAAATTTGGCAGGTATCGCCTCCAAATGGTACATGGATCAGGACATTTCCCGATGGCACATCTGGGACGACCTCGCGAGAGACTTTGTTAGACAGTTCCAGTACAATATAGACATCGCTCCAGACCGAAACTCGTTGGCAAATCTGAAAAAGAAGTCCTCTGAGAGTTTTCGGGAGTATGCAATCAAATGGCGTGAGCAAGCATCAAGAGTGAAGCCTCCAATGGACGAGATTGAAATGGTCATGGTGTTTCTTCAAGCTCAGAAAGCTGATTATTTCCAAAATATGATGTCAGCTATGGGCAAACCATTTGCAGAAGCTATTAAAATTGATGAAATGGTGGAAAATGGATTGAAAACAGGCAGAATTCTGAGCCAATCAGCTATTAGAGCAACCTCCCAAGCCATTCAAGGCGGGTCTGGAGGAGTAACAAAGGGAAAGAAGAAAGAAGAAACGTCCATGGCGGCATCGGGTGCAAGAAGACATCACGCTCCTAGACCCATGTTCTCAGAAAGAACCCCTCAGCATTATTACCCTCACCAGGACATGGCCTATGCTCCTCAACCGTACGCGGTCATGAATGCTCAACCTTTTGTACGACCGCAGCAACATGCCAATAGAAACCAAGCTCCATTTCAAAGAAACCAGCCTCCTCACCAAAACCACTATAACCCCCGTCCTCCACAAAATAACTTCCGTCCTCGTGAACCACCCAGGAGGCCAAATTTTACACCAATCGGTGAACCCTACTCCAGTCTGTTTCCGAAGCTTGTTCAAATGGGTCTGCTGCAGCCCATACCTCCAAACAGGCAAAACCCAGAATCACCTTCCTATCAGCGGGGCGTCCGATGCGCTTATCACTCAGGAGCTGAGGGGCATGATACAGAAAACTGTTGGACTTTGAAAAGAGCCGTGGAAGACTTGATAGAACAAGGAAAGATAGTGCTAAGGGATGAGGATGTCCCCAACGTGACGAATAACCCACTGCCAGCCCACAATAATGGGCGAATAATTGGAATGATTTGTGAAGATAGGGAATTTGATCCGGCATTAAAGGCCATAATTGCCATTGCTGATGCGGAGAGAAAGCCAAAAATCGCCCCGAAGCAAGATAAAGGGGAAAAGAAGACCAAAGCCACCCATTCAAAACCAGAAATAAAAGTTGAAGCAGGAACGGGGGCAATGCCTCCCAAAGATGGTGTTCTCTATGTCCCACGAGGCCGCAAAGAAAAGCAGTTGACTTTGAGCCCTCCAAAGAGATTTGAACTGAAAAAGGGAGCCCAGATGTACGTACCCAAGGGAGCTTATGTGGTGCGGGGGACAATTAAGCCATCGAGGCTGAACGAGCCCGTGGTTATTGGACGCACGCCACAGAAGCCTATGACAGATCCTGCTGCGGTGCCGTGGAATTATCATAAAACAGTGGTTACATATAAGGGCAAAGAGATCTCAAGGGCACCACAGGAAAATCACCCTGTTGAGAAGTATTCCAACGTAGAAGAAGTGAACAATGCCACCAGAAAGCGTTTCCCATCTAAGAAACCTGTAAGTGCCGAAGAAGCGGAAGCTTTCTTTCAGAAAATGAAGATGGCGGACTATGAAGTGGTTGATCAACTGCGAAAGTATCCTTGCTATCATTGTTGATGAAATCCCCCGAACACCAGAAGGTTTTAATGAAGACCCTCAATGAAGCATACGTGCCAGCTGAAACTTCGGTGGAACAGTTAGAAAGAATGGCAGAAAGATTTTTCGCTATCAATCAGATTTCATTCAGCAAAAACGACTTGCCCTCAGAAGGGGCCGCTCACAACAAAGCCTTGCACTTAACTGTCAAATGTGAGGGATACTATGTGAAGAGGGTCATGGTAGACGGAGGTTTTGGGGTAGACATTTGCCCACTCTCTACACTACAGCGTATGGAAATCGGGACTGAAAGGATTCATCCCAACAATGTCCGCGTGCGAGCCTTCGACGGTATAAAAAGAGACACAATTGGAGAAATTGACCTAATTCTGACCATTGGCCCAGTGGACTTTGAGGTGACCTTCCAAGTGCTAGACATGGACACGTCCTATAATTTTCTTTTGGGAAGGCCTTGGATCCATGCAGCAGGAGCTGTACCCTCTACTCTCCATCAAATGGTGAAATTTGAACATGAGGATCAGGAGATCGTGGTCCATGGAGAGGATGAACAATCAATTTATCGGGACCCATCGGTTCCATGTCTTGAAGCGAGGGAAGGCAATGAGTATATAGTCTACCAAGCATTTGAAGTCATGGTGGCGGACCAGCATGAAGAAGGAAACCCTTGCCCCCAACCCTTCCTATCTAATGCCTCGATTATGGTGGCCAAAGAAATGATCAGACATGGTTTCAAGCCAAAGAAAGGACTTGGAAAATCTCTGCAAGGAATAGCCGAACCAGTTACCCTGCCTGCAACTGAGAAGTTCTTCGGGATAGGTTTCCTACCTACCCCAGATGATGTAAAGTGGGCATATGAGAGGAAGAATGAGGGATGGGTTTTGCCTCAACCACTGCCACATTTGTATGAAATCTTTGTCAAACCGAAATATAGTGAGGAAGAGGATGATGAGGCCTTTACGGCCGAAGAGATTGAGGAAATATGTGGGGAAATGAGGAAGGTACTCTACGAAACCCACATGGTTCAGCCGGGAGAGGGCACGAGCACCGCTGAGGTGCTGTATATGGGTCCAAGTGACAAGCTGCAGAATTGGAAGGCGACACCATTTCCAATCAGGTGGGAGTCCCGGTAGATATGTCCTGCTACTTTTTCTGCATCCCGAGTTATTCCAGGGTGTAACTCGGATGTTTTCTTTAGTTTCTTGTCTTTAAATTCCTCAATGTAAACACTGTTATCTTCAAATTCCATGAAATGAAATCAATATTTCATCGTTCATCTTTCTTTATTCTTTCTGATTTTGCTATTTTTCTCTTCTATTTCTTCTTTTCAGTTCTAATAATGCGGCTTTAAATAACATGACATGCTTGCGGACTTCATGCCCAGATCCAAACACGCTGTCTAATTGTGAAATAATGAATCAAGAACCGGAATATGAGGAAGAAGAGGATTTTAGGAAAATAAATCGAGAATTGGAGCATTTTGAGAATAAACCTAAGCCAAACTTGAATGATACTGAGCCGGTTAATTTGGGAACTTCTGAAGAAATCCGGGAAACCAAGATAAGCATTCACACGGACGAGAAAACCCGGGATGCAATAATCAAACTCCTGTTTGAGTTCAAAGATGTGTTCGCTTGGTCATACGACGACATGCCAGGGCTAAGTGTTGATCTGGTGGTTCATAAGTTGCCAACTTACCCCGATTTCCCTCCGGTCCAGCTAAAGCAAAGAAAGTTTAAAACTGACATCAGTGATAAAATCAAGGAAGAAATCATGAAACAGTTGAAATCAGGGGTAATCCGAGTGGTCCGGTACACTACATGGTTGGCTAATGTAGTTCCAGTTCCAAAGAAAGACGGGAAGACCCGGGTGTGTATGGATTACAGAGATTTGAACAAGGCAAGTCCCAAAGACAATTTCCCTTTGCCCAACACATCCTTGTTGATAACTGTGCCAAACATGAGATACAGTCCTTCGTAGATTGTTACGCTGGATATCATCAGGTGTTGATGGATGAAGAATACGCTGAAAAGACAGCCTTTACCACACCCTGGGGTACATACTGCAACAGAGTCATGCTGTTTGGTTTGAAGAATGCCGGGGCAACCTACATGAGGGCCATGACTGCCATTTTCCATAATATGATGCATCAGGAGATAGAGGTATATGTGGATGACGTAATCATCAAGTCCAGAACCCAGGATGATCACGTTCGAGATTTGAGAAAATTCTTCGAGCGGTTGCGCAAGTATGATCTAAAGCTGAACCCAGCCAAATGTGCATTTGGAGTCCCGTCGGGTAAACTTTTGGGCTTTATAGTTAGCAGGAGAGGTATCGAGTTAGACCCAACAAAGAGAAAGTCTATCCGAGATTTGCCTCCTCCGAGAACCAAGAAAGATGTGATGAGCTTGTTGGGTAGATTAAACTATATCAGCCGGTTCATTGCTCAGCTGACATTCACATGTGAGCCCATATTCAAATTATTGAAGAAAGATGCAACAGTCAAGTGGACGGATGAATGTCAAGAAGCCTTTGATAAGATCAAAGAATATTTGTCAAATCCGCCAGTCTTGGTCACACCAGAGCCTGGGAGGCCTCTTTTCTTGTATCTGACGGTCTTGGAAAATTCTTTCGGCTGTGTCCTCGGGCAACATGAAGTAACCGGGAAGAAAGAACAAGCGATCTATTATTTGAGCAAGAAGTTTACCCAGCTATGAAGCTAAGTATACTCTGTTGGAAAGAACCTGCTGTGCTTTGACTTGGGTCGCTCAGAAGTTGAGACACTACCTGCAAGCCTACACCACCTACCTCATAACCAGGTTAGATCCTTTGAAATACATATTCCAGAAACCGATGCCCACAGGGAGATTAGCAAAATGGCAGATTCTGCTCACTGAATTTGACATAGTCTATGTCACTCGCACGGCAATGAAAGCCCAAGCATTGGCAGATCATTTGGCTGAAAACCCAGTTGATGATGAATACCAACCGTTGAGCACTTACTTCTAAGATAAAGAGGTAAATTCAATAGAAGCCATCTCTGAAGACACACATGCTTGGAAAATGTTCTTTGATGGGGCGGTAAACACAAAAAGTGTGGGAATTGGGCCAATCTTGATCTCACCCACTAGTCAGCACTATCCGGCCACAGCCAGGCTTCGGTTTTTCTGCACAAACAACACTGTTGAGTATGAAGCCTGCATCATGGGTATGAATATGGCGATTGACCAAGACGCCGAAGAGTTATCGATTATGGGAGACTCAGATTTGATTATCCGGCAAGCCCAGTGAGAATGGGAAACCCGAGATGTTAAGCTTATTCCCTATCGGCAACATGTGGAAGATCTTAGCAAGCGGTTCAAGTCGATAGAGTTCAGGTACATCCCCCGGTGTCACAATGAACTAGCTGATGCACTCGCCACTCTGGCCGCGATGCTGCCCTACCCAGGCAATGCCCACATTGATCCCTTAGAGATCCAAATCAGGGAAAGGCATGGTTACTGTCATACGGTTGAGGCGGAACCAAACACCCAGCCATGGTACCATGACATCAAAAGGTTTCTGAAAACGCAAGAATACCCCAAGCAAGCTAGTGGGGACCATAAGAGAACCATTAGACGGCATGCAAGTGGTTTCTTCTCAAGTGGTGATGTCTTGTATAAGAGGACCCCGGATCTCAATTTGTTAAGATGTGTTGACACCGTAGAGGCCGTAAGGATCATGCATGAAGTACACGCAGGAATGTGTGGACCCCACATGAACGGGTATGTCTTGGCAAAGAAAATCCTTCGAGCAGGGTATTACTGGATAACCATGGAAAAGGACTGTTTCAGCTTTGTCTGGAAGTGCCATCAGTGTCAGGTGCACGGTGATTTGATTCATGCACCTCCAACAGAACTACATCCCATGTCAGCACCTTGGCCATTTGTTGCTTGGGGCATGGACGTCATTGGGCCGATCGAGCCGAAAGCCTCAAATGGACATAGATTCATACTGGTTGCCATTGATTACTTCATGAAGTGGGTTGAAGCCATCACTCTCAAATCAGTCACCAAGAAAGCTGTGGTAGATTTGTGCACTCTAATCTTATCTGTTGTTTTGGCATTCCTGCAACTATCATCACAGATAATGATGCAAACCTGAATAGTCATTTGATGGAAGAAGTATGTGGACAATTCAAAATAACGCATAGAAATTCCACTCAACTACCGGCCCAAAGCCAATGGTGCTGTTGAAGCAGCAAACAAGAACATCAAGAAGATTTTGAGAAAGATGATTTAGAGCTCCAGACAATGGCATGAAAAGTTGCCTTTTGCATTACTGGGATATCGCACCACGGTACGCACATCAGTAGGGGCAACCCCATACCTTTTGGTCTATGGAACCGAGGCTGTTATACCCGCAGAGGTAGAAATCCCTTCTCTCCGGATCATCATTGAAGCAGAGATTGAGGAAAGTGAGTGGGTCAAGACTCGTCTGGAACAGTTGACTTTAATTGATGAAAAACGGATGGCCACGGTCTGTCACGGGCAGTTGTATAAACAAAGAATGGCCCGCGCTTATAACAAGAAAGTATGGCCCAGGAATTTTGAAGTAGGACAATTTGTGTTAAGGCGTATTCTTCCTCATCACCAGGAAGAAAAAGGAAAATTTGCTCCTAATTGGAAGGGTCCCTACATCATCAGAAAGATATTGCCGAGAGGAGAATTGTATCTGGGTGATATCGAAGGAAATGATCCTGAAGCAGCTGTGAATGCGGATGCAGTAAAAAGGTACTATGTCTAAGCTTTCTGCGGTGATGACTTTTGTTCAATTGAGATGACGAAGGCTTTCATTCCCGCTATCCAAACACTGCCAATCTTTCGCAAACCCTTTGAGCCGGTTACTCTTCCTTGATTACCCTCTTTGGAACCCGAAGGTACTAACGAAAAAGAAACAAAAAAAAAAAGAAAAGAAAAAAAAAGAGAAAAAAATGCAAAAATGAAAAAATGAAAGAATGAAAAAAAAACAACAAAAATGATACAACAAAAACAAATGTTTCCCTGAACTACGTCTGACTTGATTCCGAAAGGATACGTAGGCAGCCTCTCTCCGGGGTTCAGTCACACCAAAACAAAAATCCCAATTCCCCCAAAAAGTGAAACTGGGGCAGATGATATAATGGCTCGGCAATAAGCCCACCAAAATGGTTCCAAAGTTGTAATTCCATCCAAGATTCTTTTTACCCGAAAAACCTTGTCAAAGTCCTTCCGATCAATTGGCAAAGGCGGGGGAATTGAAAAACATCATTGTTGGAATCTGATGCAATCAAACTGAGGGAAATAAAATGAGAGAGTCTTATCTGTGAAAATCTACGGGCACCATAAGGCGATGGTGAGTAGAGAAATTGAAAATGAGAGAGTCTGTTTAGTGAAAACTCGTAAAGAGCGCTATCGGGCGACAGTGAGAAGAGAAATGAGAGAGGTCGATTGGCAAAAACCCGCAAAGGACGCCGTCGGCAGAACAGAAGATATCTCCCACCATTGAAAGAGTCCCGGCAAGATTCCCTGAACCTGAAACATGGGTCAATGAGTTTATGAGAAGTTTGGAAAGTTTGTGCGGGTCGGGCATTCAGTCCAAGAAGCATGTCATGTCTAGTTGAAGCCAGCATGCACCCCAGATAAGTCCTTCTTTTCTCCCCGAAAGGGATGCTTTGAAATCAAAGTTATTGAAAGAGAAAAAGAAAGTCAAGGACAAAGGTCTTAAAGGCAGATTAAAGTGAAAGGGTCGAATCCCCACACGGGCGAGTCGTCATGAAATCCCAAAAGTTGAGCCTTTCGGTTTGAGAAGAGATTCATCTTCAAAACCAGCAAGCAGCAGGGGTTCTCAATAGAAGCTGGGCCGAAGTCAAGAAATTGAGATGATCAAGGCCACAAAACCAACCACCGTTTCAAACTAACAAATTGTTCTTTGTTTGAAAAGTTGAAACAGGTGCAATTCAAACAACCGTGCAAAAAGCAGGTGCAACCGAAAAGGAAAGAAATGCGCAACTACTGAAATAGCTTTGTAGTAGGGAGCCCACCAAAAGGGAAGTTTCCCAAAAATCTTTCTTGTATTTTCTACTAAAAATGAAATGAAGAAGGAATGCTTAAAAAAATGATTAAAAAAAAAACCAAAATCATGGTAGCAAG
>NW_017671539.1:203737-222130 GCF_001879085.1 Nicotiana attenuata
CCCCCAACCCTCTTTCTTGCATTTTCTACTAAAATGAAATGAAGAATGAAGATAAAAAAAATATAAAAAAAAGAAAAAATCATGGTAGCATAGAGCCCCATTCCCTAAGTATCCTGGCATAACCGTGGACCTCCCTGGCATAACCCAAGGACCCTTTTCTTTTATCCCGGCATAACCCGTGGACCTCCCTGGCATAACCCAAGGACCTTTTTCTTTTATCCCGGCATAACCCGTGGGCCTCCCTGGCATAACCCAAGGAACTTTTTCTTCTCTCCCGGCATAACCGGTGGACCTCCCTGGCATAACCCAAGGACCTTTTTCTTTTATCCCGGCATAACCCGTGGACCTCCCTGGCATAACCCAAGGACCTTTTTCTTTTATCCCGGCATAACCCGTGGACCTCCCTGGCATAACCCAAGGACCGTTTTCTTTTATCCCGGCAAAACCCGTGGATCTCCCTGGAATAACCCAAGGACCTCTTTTATCCCGGCATAACCCGCGGACCTCCCTGGCATAACCCAATGAGCCTTTTTTCTTTTAATCCCGGCATAACCCGTGGTTCTCCCTAGCATAACCCAAGGACCTTTTTCTTTTATCCCGGCATAACCCGTGGACCTCCCTGGCATAACCCAAGGACCTTTTTTCTTTTGTCCCGGCGTAACCCGCGGATCTCCCTGGCATAACCCAAAGACCTCTTTTATCCCGGCATAACCCGCGGACCTCCCTGGCATAACCCAAGGAGCCTTTTCCATTTTAATCCCGGCATAACCCGCGGATCTCCTTGGCATAACCCAAGGACCTCTTTTATCCCGACATAACCCGCGGGCCTCCCTGGCATAACCCAAGGAGCCTTTTTCTTTTATCACGGCATAACCCGTGGACCTCCCCGGCATAACCCGAGGACCTTTTCCTTTTCCGGCATAACCCGATCATTTTCCAGCATAACCTGGTAACCCCCCTAATTTAAGGTTTCATTCCCAAGGATACACAATCCTGATTTTATTTGCTTAGATATGTGTCACAAATAACTCATGAAATTTTCCTAGTGAAAATTGGGGTAGAAAAATTTCGTTCATTTGTTTGTTTTGGTGTCTGAGCAGGTTTGACCTCGAAGCATAGGATCCGAGGTAGCTGAAAGAATAAGTCTCCACCCAGAATAAAGAAAAGAAGAAAAGAACAAAAAAGAAGTGAATTCAAAATGCTGAAGCGGACAAAGATGCGGACTGCTCAAAACCTGACTGAAGTCACAAGCTCCGCCTGTCCCGCTTTGGTCCAAATGCTGAAGAAAGAAACGGCGCTTGCAGCTGACGAGCATCAAGATTCAGATCGGAGTCCACAACAAAATCAGCTAAGACTCAAGATCAAGCTTCAAGAGATTTATAGATGGGAATCTTGTAACTCATAGTTGATAGGCATAGTTATCTTAGCTTTGATTTTCCTTTTGGTGTAATAAGGAAGTTAGCAAGCAGTAGCAGCAGCAACGGCAGTGAAATCACAGCTCCTGGTAGTCCCAGCTACCAATACTTCCAGAACTATACTAACCTGATTCCTTTATAGCCAAGGATATGTAGGCAACCTCTGAAGCAAGGTTCGGTCAGACGTTTTTCAGAAATGCTTCTCATGGAGTGCCAAGCAGGAAAAAATCCCTCATAATTGCTCATTTATGTTTGCCCGAAAACCCTTCATGTCTCCGAGCAAAGAGGGGAAGCTGTGAGCACGTGATTTTTTCCTCGCTTGAATTATTCCTACAGAATCCCTAAAATTAGGATTTTTCTTTTATTATTTGATTTTTAGGATTTAATTGCGTAATTTTCGTGTGTATTCTCATTTGTGTGTGCATGTTTAGTTTTAGATAATTCGTAAAAATACAAAAAAAAATATTGCGTTTGCATTTAGGATTAATTTTATATTTTTAGATTAATTAGTAATTGGGTTTTTTACAAAAAATACTAAAATCACAAAAATTTGATTTGTTTTTTGGTTTAAATTCTAGTTTTGAGGTTTATTAGTTTCCTTTAAATTGGTATTAGTTTTAATTATAGCTTAATTAGACAGGTTAAGAAATAAAGGAAAAAGGATTAAAAGAAAAGGAATTGAAGGAAAAGAAATTTGGCTTGTTGGGTATGCATTTGTCGGGCCAATTTTAAATGCAATTCATTGACCCAATAATTTAAACCCCTGAAACCCGTCCAAATCGCCCCAAACCCGGCCCAGATCCGGTCCAACACCCCAGTTCCCCCCAAAACGACGTCGTTTAGTTTATGTGCAATCCTAGCCGTCTAGGTATTTTGATCCAATGGACGAGAAGTGGGAACATTTTAATATATATATGTCCAAAGACGCCCCTTCCCCCTTCTCACAGTCTCTCAGACCCCAAACACCCAAACCCTAATTCCGCCGCCTACCACCGCAAACCGCCGACCGGAAATCGCCTCCGCCGGCGGCGATTGGTGAATCACTCCCAAATTTACACAAAAGACTCCTCTCATCCTCCTCATACCCATGACACTGTTAATCTCCTTCAAATCTCACTATAGTTCCCCAAACATCCCAAACCCTAGCGCCGCCATGGACTCCTCCGCCGTGTCCGGCGGCGCCACCACTCCAAACACCCCCAAAATAACACCCTTGAACCCCCATCCTCCCCTCATTACAAATCCACACTCCTTTCCCTTCAAATATTCCCTAAAATTCTCGAATTTCAAATCAAAAGAAGCAGAACCCTAGAACTTGGTTTAGCAAGGCTTCTCCTCCAGTCTTCGTAAGTTTTAGGTTCAATTTCACCATGGGATAATGTTACTTGACTGTTCTTGACAAAGAACAGTTGATTGACATTATCTTGCGATTGAAATTGGAAGGCAGTCGTGTTCAAGTTTAATGGGTATGTTTTCTTAGTTTTACTCTTCGTTTATTTCACCTTGTACGTGAATTTTAATTTGTGCATTGATCAGTGTTCTTAGTTTTTTTTTAAGTTTTTGATTTCCTTTTCTTCTCTGTTCATACTGATTCTCTGTTAATTTTGTTTGTTTCTTAGTTTTTGGTTTGACTAATAATAGATAGTAGTAGTTTTTCAATCCTGAGTTCAGTAGTTAATTCAAGCTTAAGTTAGGGTTATTTGGATTTGTATTCAAATTTTGGGGTTTTGTTATAATTGAATGTCATTTGGTGACTGCTGAGTAATTCTAAGCCTTGGTAATTAACCATGGTCATCTTTGACCAAGTTAAGGGGGCTGGAGTTAGTTTAACCTAGGTTAGTAGTTTCAGGGGTAATATAGGTAATTCAATTAAAGAATCTTGCAGTAATTGAAAATAGAAGCCCCTAGAAGCTTCTAGATTGGGTTCTAATTTGAAATTCTGAAATTGAGTAGTATAACTTGGGTAACAAGTTAGTACCCTAAGGGCTTTTAAGCTAAAAACTGGAAATTAAGAGGGGGCTAAGGTGTAAAGTAAAAATCTGAAAGGTGCCCTAATACTTGCCTATAAAAGGCAGTATACCCTGCCTTGCAAGTCAGGTTTTAGGGGCTAGAAATCTGAAAATTTGAAATCCAAGTCTAAAAATCAGAAAATTTGAAAAAAAAATTGAAAGTTTGAGAGGGAATACTGAAAATCAACAAAAGTTTTCTGCAGAATTTGAGAGTTTAAGTATATAGAGTTTAGATCTTAGAATTCAAAACAAAAATCCTGAAAAAATCAACAAAAATAGCCTAGAAATCCACCAGATCTACTGTTTCATCAAGTTTCAGCAGTTCAAATCCACTTCCAAGTGCTAAAACTAGGTGGAATTCACTTGTTAAGGGTCAATTTCAACCATCAAAGTCTGGTTTTAAGTTCAGCTGGGTCCTTTGCTTGATTGAACCTGATTTCTGGGGTTCGCCACATCCAACTCCTGGGTTTTTATATTGGATTTGCTGAGACTTTGCTGAGATTGCATCTGTTACTCTGCTGCTGTGTATCTGACCTCCAATTCCTCTTATTTTTGGTCTAATTTCCAGGTACTCCTTTGGCCTCAACTGACATGTGATGGTTGAATCAAATGTGTGATCGAATTTGAGGATAATGATGAAATGTTATATGTTTTTCCTACTGTTTTGCTTTGATTTAGGTGGCCTAGCACGTTTATGTTATCTGTAATTCACTCATAGCATGTTAACTCAAGTGTTACATTTAGCTTTCATTAGAATCTAGGAATTACTTGATCCGGACCCTCTAATGAATGTAATATTTGGAATGTTGGACTCATTTAGTAGTATTAGCTTTAGTACAGTTTAATTTCATTTTTAAACCTGCTATCATGTTAGCTTGGATGATAAAATTGGAATCTAGTGTGTTATATAAGCAAAGTGTTACCTGCAAATGCCTAGTTAAACGGACTTGGATGTTAAAATTGGAATTATGTCTATTTTCAGTTCCATAAATGTTTTAGGTTCTGCAAATGTGCTGTATATGTTTAAATGTTGTTCTGGAAGTAAAAACTTTAGAAAGAGTGTGTGTGGTTCATCAGGATACATACAATTTGAATATGAGCATGAAATTAGACTTAAAATCAGCATGTGAACGGAGTTGAATTGTTCATGCATTCCGCAAAATTATTAGGTTTCATTATGTTTCAAATTCAGTGTTTCTGCAATCCAATTTAAATTCAGTGCCTGATTTGGGCTCATTTATGAGCCAAAACATGACAGCCTTTTATTTGAATAAAATTTGGGCCCTGATTTTATTTATGCATGGCCCAACTTGGTTCTTAACTCACCTGGCTTCTGGGCTATAAATTGAAAGAGAATAAACAAATTTAGTTGATTTTTATACCTGTTAATTAAAATAGGCTGCTCGGGTGATTGAAATAGCCCTGTTCAGAGGCCCAAAACATTAATCAGCTTTACAGCTGAGGCGTTTTGTACGCAGGCAGCTTCAGAGATTCAAACATTAAATATTGGGCCTCTCTTTCAGGTCCAGTTGTGTCACCTTAGTCTTTGTATTTAGTTACTAGATTTTAAATTCATAGCCCATATCTAATCCTTATAACCTTAGCCAATTAGTTAAATAACATAAAAGTTCATGACCCTTCAACCTTAGTCTAGTATCCTTTAAAAATGAAATTGAGGTGCGCCGCGCCAAACGAAATCACAAATTGCGTGGCCCTCTTTAATTACTTCCATTAAAATACTTAGAAATCGGGACGCGCCATTTAGTGAATTTTCATGGCCTCCCGCAAAGTTATCAACCCGTTAGTTGCTTTAGGCGCGTATTTTAATAATCTACTTTCCTAAAATCGGGTGCACATTTATGTGACCCAAATCTAAATCCCAACGGTGTTAAAATATGTCAAAAACCACGGGTGCATTTATGTGACGTGGTCGAGACGTGTTTTAATAACGTTGCAATTCTCCTTAAAATTAAATAAAAGCGATAAATAATTTAAAATTGCACTATAGGTTGAAACATGTGTTAAAATCAGGTAATAGGCCAATTATGATAGTTTAAGCGACCGTGCTAGAACCACGGAATCCGGGGGTGCCTAACACCTTCCCCCGGGTTAACAGAATTCCTTACTCAAGAATTTTTGGTTCGCAGACTTCACTTGGAAAGTCGAAAATTTCCTCGATTTGGGATTCGAAATAAACCGGTGACTTGGGACACCAAATAAATTATCCCAAGTGGCAACTCTGATAAATAAATAATCCCATTTTAAATATTGTCACTTAAAGTGGAAAAACTCTCTTTTACACTATCCTTCGGGGTGGTGCGTAAAAAAGGAGGTGTGACAGCTGTTGTCGTAGTATCCCGTCGTGGCATCTCGTTGTGGTTCAAACGAGGTCGAACTAATGTCGATGGCCTTGGCCATTGGGATGTTGCTTCGGCTGTCGTCAAAGTAGTATCCCGTCATGGCGTCTCGTCGTGGTTCGAACGAGGTCGAACTAATGTCGATGGCCTTGGCCATTGGGATGTTGCTTCGGCTGTCGTCGAAGTAGTATCCCGTCGTGGCTCGAACGAGGTCGAACTAATGTCGATGGCCTTGGCCATTGGGATGTTGCTTCAGCTGTCGTCGAAGTAGTATCCCGTCGTGGCTCGAACAAGGTCGTACTAATGTCGATGGCCTTGGCCATTGGGATGTAGCTTTGGCTGTTGTCGAAGTAGTATCCCATTGTAGCTCGAACGAGGTCGAACTGAATGTCGATTGCCTTGGCCATTGGGATGTAGCTTTGACTGTCGTCGAAGTAATATCCCGTCGTGGTTCGAACTAATGTCGATGGCCTTGGCCATTGGGATGTTTGTATTTCGTACGTACAATGGAGAGTGAATTCTGTTCATATAATGGAGAATGTATTTCGTACGTACAATGGAGAATGAATTCCGTTCATACTATGGAGATTGAATTCCGTAGTCCCTTCATTACTTTGAACCGGAGAGTGTATCGACGGGCCGAAGTGATGAATAATGTTCCGATCCACAGGGTATCCCCTTCGCCGCCTCGTTATAAACCTCCCCGAGAAAACCCGATTGAGACAAAACTCGGGTGAGGGAAAAAGAGTACGACTTAGGTGACACCTTTCAGAAGTGGAAGTACTTGAGATGGGCGACGTTCCAGTTGTTTTGCAGAGGTTTTCCCTCCATTGTCTCTAGTTGGAATGCTCCTTTATTCGCTGTTACTACGATTTTGTACGGCCCGCCCCAGTTTCTTCCTAACTTCCCCTCATTTGGATCCTTTGATGCTAGTGTTTTGGCTTTGAGTACGTAGTCGCCAACTTTGGGTGATCTTACTTTGGCCTTTTTGTTGTAGTATCTCTCCATTTGCTGCTTCTGGGCAATCATTCTCACATGGGCCATGTCTCTCCGTTTTTCAATTTCATCTAGGTCTTGTAACCTACTTTCGTCGTTATCCGCACCGCTTATATGCGAGGATCTCAGGCTGGGTTCTCCGACCTCGACAGGTATGACTGCGTTGGTCCCATAGACAAGTGAGTAGGGCATTTCTTCCGTGCTGGATTTTGGCGTAGTTCGGTGTGCCCACAATACTTCAGGCAGTAGTTCGGGCCTTAGCCCTTTAGCTTCCTCGAGCTTTTTTTTCAGTATGTTCAGTATCACTTTGTTGGAGGATTGCTTGGCCGTTGGCAGCGGGATGATATGGCGTGGAAAGTATCCGCTTGATGTGCCATTTTTCGAAGAATTCAGTTGTTCTCTTTCCGATGAACTGGGGTCCGTTGTCATAACTGATTTCTTTGGGGATACCGAAATGGCATATAATATTTTTCCATATGAAGGCGATGACCTCCTATTCACGTATCTGAGCATACGAACCTGCTTCCACCCATTTAGAGAAATAGTCAGTTAAAATCAAAAGAAAACGTACCTTTCCTTGTCCTGCTGGCAGAGGGCCGACTATGTCCATTCCCCACTTTATGAAAGGCCATGGCGAGGTGACCGAATGGAGGAGTTCCCCTGCTTGATGTATCATAGGGGCATACTTTTGGCATTGCACGCATCTCCGGATGTAGTCCGCGGCTTCTTTTTTCATAGTGGGCCAGTAATAGCCGGCGCGAATAAGACATCGAACGAGGGTGCGATTCCCTGTATGGGCGCCGCAGTGACCCTCATGTACTTCCTCCAGTACTTGCCTAGTTAGGTGCGGTCCATGACATTTGGCTAGGGGGCCGCCAAATGTTCTTTTGTAGAGGTCATGATTTACCAGGCTGTATCGAGCTGCCTGCACCCGGAGTTTCTTGGCCTCTTTCTTGTCTTGCGGGAGTATTCCATCCTGTAAATAGTACACAAGGCGGTTTTGCCAGTCCCAAGTTAGGTTCAGAGAAAGTACCTCGATGTGGTCTATGGCTGAGTGAAGGAGGGTGATCACGCTTTCCTTGTTAATATTTTTGGTGGCAGCAGCTAATTTGGCGAGGCCATCTGCTTCCATGTTTTGTGCCCTGGGGATCTGGTCGAGGCGGCATTCGTCAAACTCTGGTAGTAGTTTACGGATTTCTGACTGATACCTCTGTAGTCTCTTCCCTTTGATTTGGTAAGTCCCGGTGAGTTGATTTACAACGAGTTGGGAGTCGCAATGGAGGATGAGTCGTCGCACGCCATACTTGAGGGCTAACTTTAGACCTGCAATCACAGCCTCGTACTCGACCTCGTTGTTAGTCATCTCTGGGCATCGTATGGACTGGCGAATTACCTCGCCCGTGGGGACTTCGAGGATGAGTCCAGGTCCCGATCCCGAGGCGTTCGAAGCGCCATTGGTATAGAGGGTCCAAAGGTCGGTACATGCGGAAGCGCGAAGCGCTTCCTGTTCCGCCGCGGGCAATATTTCTGCGCTAAAGTCGGCGACGAAATCGGCGAGCACCTACAACTTAATGGCAGTCCGCGGGTGGTAAGTTATATCGTGCTCGCTTAGTTCTATTGCCCATTTGGCGAGTCTACCTGAGAGTTTGGGTTTATGCAGGATACTTCTCAAGGGGAAGGTTGTTATTACCTTTACGGGGTGACATTGAAAATATGGTCTAAGCTTTCGTGAAGCTACGACTAGTGCCAGAGCTAATTTTTCAAGGTGAGGGTACCTTGTCTCGGCATCTATTAAGGTTTTGCTGATATAGTAAATAGGGGATTGCGTACCTTTGTTTTCGCGGACCAAGACTGCACTGATAGCGACTTCGGATACTGCCAAATATACGAGTAGGCACTCACCTGGGTCTGCTTTGACGAGTAGTGGTGAGGACAGGTACACTTTTAGCTTCCTCAAGGCGTCGATGCATTCCTCGTTCCATTGCAGCCCGTGGTCTTTTCTTAATACGTTGAAGAATTTGTGACATCTGTCCGAGGATCGTGAAATGAATCTCGACAGGGCGGCAATTCGCCCTGTTAGCTTCTGTACCTATTTTTTGCTGGTCAGCACCTTAGGTATTGTGTCGATGGCTTTGATTTGATCTGGGTTGACATCGATTCCCCGTTGCGACACGAGAAAGCCTAAGAATCTCCCTGAGGCCACGCCGAAGGCGCACTTTTCCGGGTTTAACTTCATCCCGTACCGCCTCAATATCTCGAAGGCTTCTTTCAGATGGCTAATGTGGTCCTCCTTCTTTGCCGACTTTACCAGCATATCATCGATATAGACCTCCATTATTTTTTCGAGCTGTTCTTTGAACATTTTGGTGACTAACCTCTGGTAAGTGGCCCCCGCATTCTTGAGTCCGAACGACATCACTTTATAGCAGTAAATTCCTTGGCGAGTGATGAAAGTCGTTTTTTCCTGATCTTCTTCGGCCAATAGAATTTGGTTGTAACCGGAGTAGGCATCTAAAAAACTCAGCAGTTCGTGCCCTGCTGTCGCGTCAATCAGTTGGTCGATATATGGTAGCGGGAAGGAATCTTTCGGGCATGCTTTGTTCAGATCGGTGAAGTCTACACACATTCGCCATTTCCTGTTCTTCTTTTTGACCATGACCACATTGGCGACCCATTGGGGATACTTTGATTCTCTGATGGAACTGTTGGTGAGTAATTTATCTACCTCTTCGCTGATCGCTTCATTGATTGCGACATTGAATTTTCTCCTTATCCGTCGTACCGGCAGGTAGAGTGGGTCGACATTCATCCTATGAGTGGCGATGTCCTTCGGGATTCCTAGCATATCTGAGTGGGAAAAGGCAAACAAATCGGCTTTGTCAGTTAAAAATTTACGATACTTACCTGGCTCCGAGAGGTTGTCCCCGATGTAAGCCTTCTTTGTGTTGTCGGCATCGTCCAACTGGACTGGGTCGAGGTCTTCTATGGTCGCCTTACAGGCCTCTACAATTTTTGGGTCTCTGATGGCCTAAATTGGCGGGTCGGGTTTATTTCCCGACATGGCTGATTGCTATGCCTCCACACTTGCACCTTTTAGTTGTTTGGTGTGTGTGCAATCTTGGGCGATACGATATCATTCTTGGGCGGTACGCGGCTCGCCTCGGATGCTAAATATTCCCCATAGGGTGGGAAATTTGATTACTTGATAGAAACTTGAGGGGACGGCTCGCATGGCATATATCCATGGGCGTCCTATGATGGCGTTGTAAGCTGTTTCCTGGTTCATGACATGGAATGTGGTTTCCAGTGTGACTCCCCCGGCTAAGACTGGCAGCGCTATTTCCCGGATGTCCGCTCTACTGCATTGCTAAAACCCGTTAGTGTTATGCAATGCGGTATTATTTTATCCGCGAGCCTTATTTGCGTGAGAACTCTCGGATGAATAATACACGCGCCGCTTCCGTCATCTATCATGATCCTCTTTACATCTGTATCAGCGATGTGTAATGTTATAACCAAAGCATCATAATGAGGGAAAGACAAACCATCGGCATCTGACTTTTCGAAGATGATACTGTCTTCGAAGTTATTATACCGTTCGTGGGCAACTGACCGTTGAGTTTGTGCGTGGTGGTGAACTTCACATGGTTGATTACCGAGTCGTCGCCACCACCGATGATCATCTGTATAGTACGTGCCGATGATGGTGGTTTTGGGGGTCCTTGAGATGGTTCGCGTCCTCTGGAGAAGTTGGCCCTTCCTTTATCGCTGAGCAGTTCTTTCAGATACCCCTGGTTTAGCATCCTGACCACTTCCTGCCATAGGCCTATGCAATCTTCGGTCTTGTGTCCTCTTTCCTGATGGAATTCGCAGAGGACGTTTGACCTTCTCGCGCTTGGGTCCGATTTCATTTTTTGTGGCCATTGCACCTTCGTGCCCAACCCAACTTCTCTAGTGCGTACACTATCTCTGAAGGGGAAACACAAAAGTTATGAGCAGATAATAGTGGAGGCATACCTCTTTCGTTTCGAAGGGGAGCGGTGTGTCGTAGCACGACATCTGTATGCCTTGGAGGAGGCGGGTTAGATGTTCTGACATAAGGGTGATGCCTTTCTCGATTGAAATGCGGGGGTTGATCCCTTCGCCCCTCGTTACGTCGATCTTTCCTCGCCTCGGTTTGTACTGACATTAGTCGCTGAATCGGGCCATTCAGATCATCTTCGTTTGGCCTCACCTCGGCACAATAGGCATTGTGGATTTCTTCCCATGTGGTGGGGGGATATTTCATGAGCCTGCTGAGCAACTTCTTGGTCGCTTTGGATCCGTTCCTGTTTAATCCGTTCTGAAAGGCTGCTACCGCCATTCCTTCGGATACGTTCGGTAGGCTCATTCTTACCCTGTTAAATCGGGCGAGGAAGTCCCGAAGTCCCTCACCTGCCGTTTGCCTGATTGCGAAAATATCGTTGACCCTGGCGTCAGCTTTCTTTGCTCCTGCATGAGCAGTAGCGAATTTATCCGCCATTTCCTCGAACGTTGATATAGATCATGCCGGTAGCTATGAATACCATGTCAAGGCCCCTCCTGTCAGGGTTTCGCCAAACTTTTTCAGCAGTATAGATGGTACTTGTTCCTTTGACAAATCGTTGCCTTTTACCGCAGTAACATAATGGATCAGATGATCCTCGGGGTCCGTAGTTCCGTCGTAAATTTTCAAGTATGGTGGCATCTTGAAGGTTTTTGAAATGGGGTGAGGAGCGGCTCCATCGCTATATGGTTGTTCAACGAATCGGCCCACATCGCGTTTTGGCAGCAGTTTGGGGGCACCAGGTATTTTGTCCACTCTTTCCTGGTGCTCCTTCATTTGGTCGCGGAGTGATTTATTTTCGTTTTCCATTTCTTCCATTTTCTTTAAGATGGCCATGAGTGCACCGTCGCCTGCAATGGGGGGAGGGGGGGTGAGCGTTGCCCGTTTGTGCGATACATGGCTCTTTGGTGTTAACTGCGGGTTTTGCAGCTGGTAATTCTCCGACGTTTCCTTGAGGGGATTTTTTGAGCATGTTGTTCAGAGCGCTTGTTAACCATTCTTCTAGTAACTTTTTGACCGCTGGTGGTGTTTCTTTCACTGTAGACATGGAAGCTTCTCTTTCGCGCAAGACCGTTAGGTCCTCGTGTGGAGAGGGCGAGATTTCCTCCTCCGGTGTATCTCCTGGTGTTGTGTTCTCGGTGTCTTCTCTACCAGCTTCGTTGAGGGAGTTTAAGAGGTTGTTTGAGACATCTGCTATCCTCTTTAGTCTTGCTTCTTTCTCCGCCATTGTTAGTTTTTACAGGATTTGAAGAACAGTAGTCGTTACTTTTGAGATCCTAGATGACAACTATGATTTCGGCTATGGAAATCCCCACAGACAGCGCCAAATTGTTTGACTCAAAAAAAATTTGATTCTTCTTTTAAGCAAATCAATCACGGATGAAGGGGTAAATCTTAGCCGAAGATCTAGGATGTTAATGGTAAAGAGAGAGAGTGAGAGAGATAACAAGAAAGGTAAGGTAATAAAACTGTATATTCCACAAAAAACTGTCTGCCCTTTACAAGACTCGAACCTATCTTATATAGAGAGAGATTTTCCTTAGTCGTGGAAATGACGAATTAGGGACTACCTACTGCGCCAAATCCGACGCTACTATGATGGCGTCACTCTTTCCACCTCTTAGTCGTACCCCTATGCCGACTCGTAGGTTTTGGGTTGCTGGTCGTATTCGCTACAAGCCGTGGTCGGTCAAATTCGGACCCATACAAGTGTTACATAAGGATTAGAAATTGTATACTTTATTTTGATTCGCACGCGACCTATATATTTTAAAATCTCTTACTTAAGCAATTAAGAATTAAATATGATTTCACCTTTTTCTCAATTTGGGAGGTTGCTATGCTTTTTTTTATGATAATTCGATGTTTAAAATATATTTGAAAAAAACCGTTTGATTCCGCTAATGACACATTAGACGACGACCCACTATACTTGTCATGATATATATATACTTGGAATTGGTCAATAGTAAACGCTTAGGGGAACAAAAATAACAAAATCAAGATAATTTAGAGGATGTCTGTTTGGCTCAAAAGTTAACGATATACTTTGTAAGCGATAAAACAATCAAAAATAGAAAAGGGGTAAATCGTAATCAAATATAATAAGCCTAGAGATGCAAAGATGATAATATTGTTGTAGATCTAATATTGCAAAGTGACAATGTTTACCAATAAGATATTTTCGTTAGAAGTGGAGATATAGAGAGAGAAAGCCAGAAAAAATGAGAGAGTTGTATTAGATCCGATCCCCCTTTTACAATGTGGAGGTCTCCTTTATATAATAGGAGACCTTCCTCGAAAGAATCAAAAAGTTACAAAGATAGGTAACGTCTCCCTAGTGTAGACACTGAGTTCTAAACGATGTCGCTTTTGTCCTCACGGTCGAGTCGTACCCGCTACGTTGGTCGGCGTACAATCATTGGGCGTACCCACTGGCGTAGAGATACTGAGGGTCAAATTTGACCCTATACAGTTAGTCCCTCCGCTCGTTGGAGACGCGTTCGGTGGGCGTCTTCGACGGGCGGAAATACGAACCTCGGCTTAGGAGAATTTGACCTCGACCAGGGGCGGCAATATGAATGAAGTGAAATATATGACGTTGTTGAGCCACTGACGCGTGGCTTCCTTTTTGGAATGATGTCATCGCCTGTATGCATCATCATTATATTTGCCCCCGAGGCGGTTCAGAGGATGAAGTGACGTTTTGGTTTCCGGCGCACGTTTTGAATCATGACTCTTCGATTCCTGTGCAGCTTATCCTTATAAGTATGAGAGAGGTATGATCTGATTCCACTTTCAAGCCTCTGAAAGTATTTTCTGATACACTCCTTTGCCTTTCTTTCCTGTAACCGTTATTTCGTGAGGGACTCTCCCACTTTTGTTGAAACCACACTTCCTATCGTCAGTGCTTCGTTTCTCAAGTAGTATAATAATGACAAAACGCGGACAGAATAATAAAAAGGCCAAAGATAATGCCCCGTCTAGGGTTCCGCCATCTTCCGGTGGTGAAGGGGAAAAGGCGAAGAAGGCCCTTGTTCCTCTCAGCGTAGACAATGTCCTTCCGAATGAGACGCACGTTCGCAGGGATTTTCCAACTAAAAGCCCTGATCTTCCCTGGGAGCACAGCGTTTTACTACAATCCCATTTAGATGATCTGTGAGAGACGCACCATATTCCGGACCACGTGGAAATGGTTCCGGCCGGGACGGATTATGCCAATGTGCACCGGCCTGGATATTGCACCTTCTATGAGTACCCTTTCTTGATCGGTTACGACCTTCCAGTCTACCCTCTGGTGGAGGAGCTTTGCCGTTTTTACAATGTGTGTCCGGCCCAGCTCACTCATTATACTTTGAAGGTGTGCCGTATCATGACCACTTATGCGGCCAGGGCTGGGTACAGCGTCTCGGTCCACCACCTCTTACAGTTGTTCAGCGCTGGTTACCTGAGGGGTACCATGCTGCAGTTGAAAGGTCGTGGCGCAAAGGGCTTGGTCGTTAAAGCCGATGATAAGCCCAACCGCCGCTTTTGGCGTAAATATTTCTACATCAGGACGGAGCACCTGGTGTCAAATCCCGAGGGGTTCCCAGAAAGATGGAATCCAGAACGTAAGTATTTCTACTTGTAGATTTCAGTGCTGCTTGCGCTTTAGACCATACGGCTATTGTGACCTTTGTTTTTCTTTCTTCTCTTTTTTATTCGCAGCGAGGGCTTCTCCACCCCAGCTCGTTGATGACATTAAATCGTGGGTGGAAAGAATAATACCCTATGCGGAGGAGTGTCGTACCTGGGTTGCATTTCTTCGACAGTACGGCCCGTCAGGTAATTCTTTGGCTACGGTTTGGGGATTCCCTACGTATTTGTTACCTGACTTATTCGCGTTGGCAGGTCGGAGCGCCCCTAAGAAGAAGAAAAAGAGCGTCATCATCTTACCTGGGGCGGGGACTGATTCTGAAGATGGATACATACCCTGCGGCTCGCCCAGTGATGGTGCCGCGGAGATTCCCCAACCGCTGCCTGTGGCGGCGTCCGCGAGGGGAGCGACTCCTTCGATGCCATTCCCTCGGGCTGTGGAGGAGACTTCTAAGAGCGAGGAGACGCCGGAAAGAAAAAGACGTCGGTTGATAACCGGCAAGGGGATAGCCACGGCAGATGAGGGGGCGAGCGAGCCCCGTCGAGAGTCAAGGCCAGTTTTTATGGCGGATGCCATCCATTCCGGGAGGTCAGCTCCCCAAAGGGGGGCGGTTCTCGATGCCAGGCCAACACGCATTCCGGAGAGCGGCTCGTCGGCTGCCGTTAGAGAGACGGGCGATGATGCCGAGAGGGCGGGCCCTGAGGTCGCCCAGGCGGATGGAGAAGCGTCAACGCGGGGTCCGGCCCGTGTAGGGATGACGGTAGGTAGATCTAACCGTCGAATTTTGATCCCGGGGGGTATAACCTGTTGCAACACAGCGAGCAGGCCGCAGCGGATATGACCCTGCTATGTGCGGCCGCTGAGCGTGAAACGTTACAAGGGGTTAGCGACGGGGAACTATCCCGGAGGGTTGCCGGTGCGGCCTTACAGGTATTTTTCGATTCTCTTCATGCATCGTAAAATAAATTTTGATGCATGCTGACTTGCCTTTCATCCTTTTCCTCTTTTTTAGACTCTCATTTTGGAGATAGAGAGGGGGCGGCGAGCGCAAAGGAAGGCAGCCACCTTTAACAAGGTGGTAAAGAAATATCGGCGGTGCCGAGTCAAGCATCAAGCGCTGGCGGACCTACTCAAGCAGGACCCGGAACTTCGGGTTTTCCGTGAGGGTCTGGAGCAGTCGGAGGCCCAACTGAAGCAGAGGGTGGCCGAGTTAGAGCAGATCGATGAGCAGCTGATGGCCGCCCTGGCCCGGAATATTGAGCTGGAGACTCTTCTCCAGTCTAAAGAAGAAGAGTTGGAGGTTGGCCGTAGGGTAGCGGCGGAAGCTGCTGATTTGCGGATCAAGGTTGCCGCCATGACCTCCGAACTCGATGCCAAGGCGGCTGAGATTGAAGTCCTCAAGCGGACTGCTGCGTCAAGGCCTGGTGAGGATGCGCGTCGTGAGGCGCATGATATGTGGGTATACGCCGAGGCCAGATTGGTCGTCTTCGAGGAGTTCTTAGCTGCGGGTCGAGCCACCGAGGCGGAGGTTCAAGAGCAACGGCGCATAGTCCGTGTCGCTCGTGAAACTTGTGGGTATAGTTCTGATTCCCCAGACCGGGCGGGCTATAACTCCGAAGATGTCAACCGTCTAGAATCCGGCTCTTGGATCTCTGCGGCCTATCAGGCAGAGGACGGCGGTGGACGAGATGGCGATTCGTCGGGAGGCGGTGATCAGGATGTCGAAGCCCCTTAGGACTCGTATTCATTTTGTTTTGCTGTATTTGGAGATGTAAATGGGTCCTTTTGTATATGCATTTTTGGATGATAATGGAGTTATACTTTTACTGTTATTCTTTTCTTTCTGTACCCTTTATTTTCAGCCTTAGTTTTGTTGATGGTTTTAGCCGTGTGCGCAACTTCAACTATCGTCGAGTTACTCGCTGTCATAGTCGAGCTGGGTCGACTTATCGGCGTCGATGGCCTTAGACATTATACAGTTGATGGCCTTAGTCGTGTAGGTGACTTCGACTGTCGTCGAGTCGTTTACTCACCGTAGTCGAATCTGGGTCGACTATTGGCGGCGATGGCCTTAGCCATAATGTAATTGATAGCCTTAGCTATGTAGGCGACTTCGACTATCGTCGAGTCATTTACTCACCTTAGTTGAATCTAGGTCGACCGTTGATGGCGATGGCCTTAGCCATAATATAATTGATGGCCTTAGCCATGTAGGCGACTTCGATTGTCGTCGAGTCGTTTACTCACCTTAGTCGAATCTAGGTCGACCGTTGACGGCGATGGCCTTAGCCATAATATAATTGATGGCCTTAGCCATGTAGGCGACTTTGACTGTCGTCGATTCGTTTACTCACCTTAGTCGAATCTAGGTCGACCGTTGACGGCGATGGCCATAGCCATAACATAATTGATGGCCTTAGCCATGTAGGCGACTTCGACTGTCGTCGAGTCGTTTACTCACCTTAGTCGAATCTAGGTCGACCGTTGACGGCGATGGCCTTAGCCATAATATAATTGATGGCCTTAGACATGTAGGCGACTTCGACTGTCGTCGAGTGGTTTACTCACCTTAGTCGAATCTAGGTCGACCGTTGGCGGCGATGGCCATAGCCACAATATAATTGGAGATGGCCGTAGCCTTTCATACATTGGAGATGGCCGTAGCCTTTCATACATTGGAGATGGACGTAGCCTTTCATACATTGGAGATGGTCGTAGCCTTTCATGCATTGGAGATGGCCGTAGCCTTTCATACATTGGAGATGGCCGTAGCCTTTCATAAGGAGAGGTTGATATGATAAACTTGCTTCTCAAATATCTCCAGGTGTCCCCTCTGTCGCCTCGTTAAAAACCTCCCCGAGAAAACCCAATTGGGACAAAACTCAGGTAAGGGAAAAAGAGTACGACTCGGGAGACGCCTTTCAAAAGTGGAAATACTTGAGGTGAGTAACGTTCCAGTTGTTTTGGAGCGTTTTCCTTTCCATTGTTTCCAACTGGAATGCGCCTTTGCTGGCTACTGTTATGATTTTGTAGGGTCCTTCCCAGTTGGTGCCCAGTTTCCCTTCACTCGGGTCTTTGGATGCCAAGTCTTGGCTTTAAGGACATAGTCTCCCACCTTGAGTGGTCTTATTTTGGCCCTCTTGTTGTAGTATCTTTCGGCTTGTTGCTTTTGGGCTACCATTCTGATATGGGCCATTTCTCTTCTTTCCTCAGCCTCGTCGAGGTCTTGGAGCCTGTTTGTGTCGTTTTCTGTCCCACTGGTGTGTGAATATCTTAGGCTTGGTTCGCCGATTTCGACGGGTATGACCGCGTCGGTTCCGTAGACCAGCGAGTACGGTGTTTCCCCCGTGCTGGATTTGGGTGTGGTCCTGTGTGCCCATAACACTTCGGGTAGCAGCTCGGGCCATAGCCCTTTGGCGTCCTCGAGTTTATTCTTTAGTATGTTTAATATTGTTTTGTTGGAGGATTCCGCTTGGCCGTTGGCGGCAGGGTGATATGGCGTGGAAAGTATCCTCTTGATGTGCCATTTCTCGAAGAATTCGGTCGTTTTCTGCCCGATGAACTGTCGTCCGTTGTCACAACTGATTTCTTTGGGGATGCCGAAGCGGCATATAATATTTTTCCATATGAAGGCGATCACTTCCTGTTCGCGTATTTGGGCGTACGCTCCTGCTTCCACCCACTTGGAAAAATAGTCAGTTAAAACTAATAGAAATCGTACCTTTCCTCGTCCCGCTGGTAGGGGACCGACTATGTCCATTCCCCATTTGATGAAGGGCCATGGGGAAGTGACCGAGTGAAGTGGTTCTCCTGGTTGGTGTATCATGGGGGCATACTTTTGGCATTGTTCGCATCGGCGGACATATTCCGCTGCGTCTTTCTTCATGGTGGGCCA
>NW_017671539.1:223461-257217 GCF_001879085.1 Nicotiana attenuata
TCGGACTGTCGTCGAGTTCGTTTACTCACCCGTAAGTCGAAAATCTAGGTCGACGTTGCGGCGATTGTCCTGGCCTAATATAGTTGATGGCCTTAGCCATGTAGGCGACTTCGACCGTCATCGATTATTTTCCCTCATCGTCGAGTTGGGTGTACTTATCGGCTTGATGGCTTTTGCATAATATTTCATTTATGGGCCTTAGCCATAACGTTGTGGGAGGATGCCGTGGCCTTTTACCGCGTCAAGATGGCCGAGCCGTTTCATACATTGAGATGCCGTTAGCCTTCATTCATTGGAGATGGCGTTAGCTTTCATACGTTGAGATAGATGGCCGTAGCCTTTATACATTGGAATGCCGTAGCTTTCATACATTGGAGATGGCGTTAGCCTTTCATTTCATTGGAGAGGAGATGGCCTTTATATTAAGCCTTTCCAATACCATTGGAAATGGCCGTAGCCTTTCATACATTTTTTTTTTTGGAGGGATGGCCATTTAGCATCTTTCATACATTGGAGATTGCTGTATTTCCTTTCATTACATTGGAATCAAGCATTAAGTCCAGTCCTCTTATCCATGTCGAGCCTGGGAGGCCGTAAGGAGAGGTTGATATTGATAAAATTTGATTTCGCAAAATATCTCCAGTGTCCCTCTGCCGCCTCGTTAAAACCTCTTCCGAGAAAACCAATTGGAGGACATACTCGGGTAAGGGAAAAAGAGTACGACGTCGGGGAGCCTTTCAGAAGTGGAAATTAACTTTGAGGTGAGTAACGGTTCCAGTTTGTTTTGGAGCGTTTTCCTTCCATTGTTTCCAACTGGAATGCGCCTTTGCTCTATGCTATTGTGATGTTTGTTGAGGGTCCTTCCAAGTTGGTGCGCACAGTTCGCCTTCATTTGGGTCTTTTGGATGACAATGTCTTAGCTTTAAGGACGTAAATCCCACCAGTTGATGTTCTTATTTTGGCTCTCTTGTTGTGTATCTCTCGACTTGTTTGCATTTTGGGCCACCATTCTGTAATGGGCCATTTCTCTTTTGCCTCAGGCTTGTCGATGGTCTTGGAGCCTGTCTTTGATTCGTTCTCTATCTCCTCCACTGGTGTTGTCATCTTAGCGCTTGGTTCGCGACCTCAACGGGTATGAACCGCGTCGGGTTCCGTAGACCAGCAGGTTACCGGTGTTTCCGTGCTGGATTTGGGTGTGGTTACGTGATGCCCACAACACTTCGGGTTAGACATTCGGGCACAAGCCTTTGGCGTCATGAGTTTCTCTTTAGTATGTTTAATATGTGTTTTGTTCTGGAGGATTCAGCTTGGACGTTTGGCCGGCAGGGTGATTAGATGGCGTACGGGAAGTATCACTTCTTGACTGGCCAATTTACTGAAGAATTAAGGCGTATGTTTTTGACAGAAACTGTCGTCCTGTGTCAACTGATTTCTTATAGGGATGCCGAAGCGATACTTATATTTTTCCATATTAAGGCGATCATTCCTGTTATCGCACATGTTATTTGGCGCGCTCCATATTCCATCACGTTGGAAAAATGGTCATGTTAAAAACTATAAAATCGTTTACTTTCCTCGTCTCCCCGCTGGTAGGGGCCCGACCATATGTCATCCTTATTTGATGAAGGGCCATAGGACAGGAAGTGACCGAGTGAGAGTGGTCTCTCCTGGTTGGTGTATTCATCTGGGGGCATACTTTTGCATTGTTCGCATCGGCGGACATATTCCGCTGCGTCTTTCTTCATAGTGGGCCAATAATAGCCGGCTCGTATTATGCAGCGCACGAGGGCGCGGTTGCCTGTATGGGCACCGCAATGTCCTTCATGTACCTCTTCGAGCACTGGCCGCATTTGTTGCGGCCCTAGACACTTGGCCAGGGGTCCGCCAAACGGCCTTTTGTAGAGCTCGTGGTTTATCAGGCAATACCGGGCGGCCTGTACGCAGAGCTTCTTGGCTTCTTTTTTGTCGAGGGGGAGTGTTCCATCCTGCAGATAGGATACAAATTGGTTGCGCCAGTCCCAAGTCAAATTTAAAGAGAGTACCTCAGTGTGATCAATGGCTGAATGGAGGAGGGTGACCACGCTTTCTTTGTTGAAGTTTTTAGTGGCTGCGGCTAATTTTGCTAAGCCGTCTGCCTCAACGTTCTGTGCTCTCGGAACTTGTTTGAAGCGGCACTCATCGAACTCGGTCATTAACCTGTGGATTTCTGACTGGTATTTTTGCAACCTCTGCTCCTTGATTTGGTAAGTCCCGGTGACCTGGTTCACCACGAGCTGAGAGTCGCAATGGAGAACGAGTCGTCGAGCTCCATACTTGATGGCTAGTTTCAAACCTGCAATACAGCCTCGTACTCGGCTTCATTGTTAGTCATCTCGGGGCATCGTATGGACTGGCGAATTGTTTTGCCCGTAGGGACCTCGAGAACGAGTCCCAGTCCCGATCCCGAGGCATTAGCGGCGCCATCAGTGTAAAGAGTCCATAGGTCGGCGTTGGAGGGGGCACGACGTGCCTCCAATTCCGCCTCTGGTAGTATCTCTGCGCTGAAGTCGGCTATGAAGTCGGCAAGTACTTGCGACTTGATGGCGTTTCTTGGATGATATGAGATATCGTGCTCACTGAGCTCTATGGCCCATCGGGCGAGTCTGCCTGATAACTCAGGCTTGTGTAGGATACTTCTCAAGGGGAAGGTCGTCACTACCTTTATGGGGTGGCATTGGAAATAGGGTCGGAGCTTCCGTGAAGCTACGACCAATGCCAAAGCTAATTTTTCAATGTGTGGATACCGTGTTTCGGCGTCCACTAAGGTTTTGCTAATATAGTAAATAGGAGATTGCGTACTTCATTTTTGCGAACTAGGACTGCGCTGACGGCGACCTCTGATACGGCCAAATATACCAGCAGTGGCTCGCCTGGATTTGCTTTGGCTAGCAGTGGCGGTGAAGATAGGTACGCTTTCAATTTCCTTAGGGCCTCGACGCATTCCTCATTCCACTGTAACCCTTTGTCCTTTCTCAGCACATTAAAAAACTTATGGCATCTGTCGGAGGACCGTCAACTTTTGCACCTGCTTTTTGCTGTTCAGTATCTCGGGTATCGCGTTTATCGCCTTGATCTGATCTGGATTGACTTCGATACCTCGTTGTGATACGAGAAACCCTAAGAATTTTCCTGATGCCACGCCGAAGGCGCATTTCTCGGGGTTCAGTTTCATCCCGTATCTTCTGAATATCTTGAAGGTTTCTTTCAGATGGTCGATGTGGTCCTCTTTTCTTGCCGACTTTACCAGCATGTCGTCGATATAGACTTCCATAGTCTTACCGAGCTGCTCTTTGAACATTCTGGTGACCAGTCTCTGGTACGTAGCCCCTGCATTTTTGAGCCCGAAGGGCATTACCTTGTAGCAGTAAGTCCCTTGGTGGGTGATGAAAGTTGTCTTCTCTTGGTCCTCCTCGGCCATCATGATTTGATTGTAGCCGGAGTAGGCGTCTAGGAAGCTCAGTAGTTCATGTCCTGCAGTGGCGTCGATCAGTTGGTCGATGTGGGGTAGTGGGAATGAATCCTTTGGGCATGCCTTGTTCAGATCAGTGAAATCCACACACATTCTCCACTTCCCGTTTTTCTTTTTGACCATGACAACATTGGCGACCCACTCGGGATACTTTGATTCTCTGATGGAACCGTTGGCCAGTAGCTCGTCTACTTCTTTACTGACCGCTTCATTGATAGCGGCGTTGAATTTTCTCCTCATCTGTCGCACGAGCAGATGTAGTGGATCGACATTCAGCTTGTGGGTGGCGATGTCTCGCGGGATTCCCGGCATATCTGAATGGGAAAAGGCGAACAAATCTGCATGGTTAGTTAAGAATTCACAATACTTACTTGGGTTGGTGAGACCTTGCCCGATATAGGCTTTCTTCGTAAGATCGGTTTCGTCCAATTGGACTGGGTCGAGATCTTCGACCGTTGCCTTACAGGCTTCCACGACGTCGGGGTCTTTGATGGCGTCCGTTGTCGGGTTGACCTTGGTCCCCGACACGGCTAATTGCTATGCCTCCGCGCTCGCCCCCTTTAGCTGTTGGGTATGGGCGCAGTCTTGGGCTATTTTGTAGCATTCTTGTGCGGTGCGTGGCTCGCCTCGAATACTGAATACTCCCCATGGGGTTGGAAATTTGATCACTTGGTAGAGGCTTGAAGGGACCGCTCGCATGGCGTGTATCCACGGGCGTCCTATGATGACGTTGTACGCCGTTTCTTGGTTCATCACGTGGAAAGTTGTTTCCAGCGTGACTCCTCCCGCTAAGACGGATAGTGCTATTTCTCCGGACGTCCGTTCTACTACATTGTTAAAACCGGTTAGTGTTTTGCAGCGCGGTATTACCCTATCCTCGAGTCCCATTTGTACGAGGACCCTTGGGTGGACAATACAGGCGCCACTTCCGTCATCGATCATGACTCTTTTAACATCCGTATCAGCGATACGTAAAGTGATAACTAAAGCATCATAATAAGGGAAAGACAAACCGTCGGCATCAGACTTATCGAAGGTGATACTATCTTCGAAGTCGTCATACCGTTCATGGGTGATGGTCCGTTTTAGTCTGTGTTTGGTGGCGAGCTTGACGTGATTGATCACTGACTCGTCGCCGCCTCCGACGATCATGTTTATCGTGCGCGCTGGGGAAGGTGGCTTCGGCGGCCCGTGGGGTTGTTCCCGTCCGCGTGCAAAGTTGATTTTCCCTTTGTCACTGAGTAACTCCCTCGGGTATCCCTGGTTCAGCATCCTGACCACCTCTCGCCGTAGGCCTATGCAGTCTTCGATTTTGTGTCCTCATTCCTGATGGAACTCACATAGGGCATTTGATTTCCTTGTGGCAGGGTCTGATTTCATCTTCTGCGGCCAATGCACCTTGGTGCCCAGCTTCTCCAGTGCGTACACTATTTCTGAAGGAGATACACAAAAGTTATGGGCGGTTAATAAAGGGGGCGTACCTCTTTCGTTTCGGAGTGGGGCGACGTGTCGCTGTAGCGCGTCTGTATGCCTTGGTGGCGGATGGGAGGATCTGGTGTATGGCTGATGTCGATCTTTGTTAGAGCGGGGGAGTTGTTCTCGTCGTCCTTCGTTCCGTCGATCTCTCCTCGTTTCCGAGTGTATCGCTGTTAGCCGTTGGGTCGGCCCATTAAGATCGTCCTCATCCGCTCGTACCTCGGCGCAATAGGCGTTGTGGATTTCCTCCCATATGGTAGGGGGATATTTCATGAGGGGGCTCAGCAGCTTCTTGGTTGCCCTCGAACCATCTCTGCTTAGCCCGTTCTGGAAAGCGGCGACTGCCATACCTTCCGATACGTTTGGTAGACTCATCCTTACCCTGTTAAACCTTGCCAGGAAGTCCCTGAGTCCCTCTCCTGTGTTTTGCCTGACGACGAAGATGTCGTTGACCCTGGCCTCCGCTTTCTTCGCGCCTGCATGGGCTGTGACGAACTTATCCGCCATTTCCTCGAACGTTGATATTGCCTTAGCCGGTAGTTGAGAGTACCATGTTAAGGCCCCTCCTGTCAACGACTCGCCAAACTTCTTCAGCAGTACCGACGGTACCTGTTCTTTCGATAGGTCGTTGCCCTTCACAGCGGTGACGTAGTGGATCGGATGATCCTCGGGATCTGTGGTTCCGTCATATACCCTCAAGTAGGGTGGCATCTTGAAGGTTTTTGGGGTGGAGTGAGGGGTAGCTTCTTCAGTGTATGGTTGTTCAACGAACCTTCCCACGTCGCGTTTTGGTAGCAACTTGGGAGCACCGGGGATCTTGTCGACCCTCTCCTGATGTTCCTTCATCTGACCGCGGAGCGCCTTGTTTTTATTTTTCATTTCTTCCATCTTCTTTAGGATGGCTGTTAGCATGCCATCGTTAGTCTGTGTCTCGATGGGTTTGTTATTCACTAGTGTAACTTTCGGTTCACCCACGGCAACAGTGGTACCTACCGTTGGTGTACATTCGATGTTACTTTGTGGTGACCTCTCAACCAAGCCACTTAGAGCGCTTGTTAGTCATCTTTCCAGTAGCTCTTTGACCGCTGAGGGTGCTTCCGTAACCGCAGATGTGGAAGCTCCTTTTTCGTGCAAGATCGTCAGACCTTCGGATGGGGAAGGCGAGATCTCTGCACCTGGTGTGATGCTAGGGGTTGCATTCAGGATGCCATCGTCACTGGCCCCGTTGAGAGGGCCAAGGAGATTAGTAGTGACACCCAATATCGCTTTCGATCTTGTGTTATTTTCGGCCATTTTCTGTTTTCGCGTGGTCTAGGTGGATACTATGGTTTTGATTCTCAAAATCCCCACAGACGGCGCCAAATTGTTTGGCTCAAAGTTAACGATATACTTTGTAAGCTAAAAAACAATCAAAAGTAGGAAAAGGGGGTAAATCGTAATCAAATATAATAATCCTAGAGATGCAAAGATGATAATATTGTTGTAGATCTAGTATTGCAAAGAGACAATATGAACTCAATAAGATACGTTCGTTTGAAGTAGAGATAGAGAGAGAAAGCCAGAAAAAATGAGAGAGTTGTATTAGATCAGATGCCCCCTTTACAATGTGAGGGTCTCCTTTATATAATAAGAGACCCTCCTCAAAAGAATCAAAAAGTTACAAAGAGAGGTAACGTCTCCCTAGTGAAGACACTGAGTCCTAAACGATGTCGCTTTTGTCCCCACGGCCGAGTCGTACCCGCTACGTTAGTCGGCGTACACTTACTGGGCGTATCCACTGGCGTAGAGATGCTGAGAGTCAAATTTGACCCTATACAGAGTGGATACACCATTGGCATCTAGCATATGGTGACGTTCTAACACATCAGAGATATACTTATGTTGTGTGAGCAGTAATCCGCCATTGCAGGGAGTGACTTCGACACCAAGAAAGTAATGAAGATGTCCCAATCTTTCAAAGAAAATCGATTGGCCAGTGTTGTGATGAGCAAGCGAACAGCGGATGCCGAGCTGCCTGTAAGAATAATATCGTCTACATAGACTAGAAGAAACAAGTGAGATTCACCATGATGATAAACAAATAGAGAAGTGTCTGGCCGAGCATTAATAAAACCATACGAGATAAGAAAGGAACGAAGCTCCATGTACCAAGCACGTGGAGCCTGTCGTAGACCATAAATTGCCTTTTTCAAAAGACACACATGATTGGGAAATCGGGAGTCCTCGAAGCCTTGGGGTTGCTTCATAAAAACAGTGTCATGCAAAGAGCCTTGTAAGAAGGCATTATCGACATTCAACTGGTGGATGGTTGTTGGACTTTAAGCCATTGGGCTTTAAAGTAGAAGAAGTGTGAATTGGAAATGGAGGGAAATCGAAAATTTGAAGAAGTGAACTTTTGTCTTGCACTTTGTCCCTCATTGGTGAGGGACAACCACATTTGTGTGCTTATATATAGAATCACTTCTTAAAGCTCTTAAAAGGAGTTGAAGAGATTAACCCTCGCGCCGTCGTCGTCGCTCGCTCGGCTCGGCTTCAACTTTGGATTTGGATTTGGATTTGGATTTGTCAAATGATCGATCGGTAAGATTATTTTTGGACAAAATTTATTTAATTATTTAATAATTAATTAAATCCAAATCACTGCTGAAAATACGCCAGAACCCTGCTGAAGGTTCAGAGGGCCTATCTGGCCGCGGTTCTGCCGCGACCGCGGTAGAACCGCGGCAGGCAGGTTCAGAAAGCCTCTCTGACTGCGGTTCTGCCGCGACCGCGGCAGGCAGCGTATTCTTCTGAAAAGGCACCTTTTCCAGACACCTCTTCTGATAATTGCCTATAAATTCTGAGGCAAAGCTCCATTTTCTACACACGAAAAACACCCCAGAACTTCTTTCTTTCTGAATATACTGCATTTTAATTCGCAGTCTCTCTCTCTCAAATTCGTAAGTGTGATTTTGCTCCGTTCTTTAAGTTCGTTGGTATCCTGCAGTTTGTATTGCCACTGTTGCAGGAAGGTTTATTCCGTTTTATCCTGGGAGGATTTAATCCATTACCTTGGCAACGTGTGAGGGGGTTAAAATTCCTTAAGGACACACAAGCAAATTGTGGACTCGGAATATTTCTTAAACTCTACTATTTTTCTAGATTTCTTTAATTCTTCTAACAGTTTTGTTTTCCTGATTTTGTGTTTTAACACAGAAGCGCTCATAAGCTTAAGGAATTTTAATACTAACGTTTCTGTGTTGAAACATATATTAAACTGTTATTCATATTTTGTATACTATTTTGGAGACTAAAGCCTTGTTGGTTTCTACTCCAATAATTCTTTCTGTCCGGTTTAAAGTACATAAAAACTTTGCCAGAATAATAAACGTACGGGTTTGAAGTATATAAAAACTTCACCATTGTTACGTGTTGTATGTTTGGTTTGATATTTAGTTTGAAGATATCAAAACTTCACTGATTTAACAAAATTCTGTATTGTTTTCAACTTTACAGAAATATGACGAATGAAAACCAAAGTAATGGAAGTGTTGCGGGAACGGGTGCTACTGTTACGAGTGATGCTGCCTCGTCAAGCCGTCCTACACCTGCTCATGCTATGGCACCGACAGAAAAACCCGAAAAGTTTTCCGGCATTGACTTCAAACGCTGGCAAATGAAGATGTTCTTCTATCTTACTACGTTGAGTTTGCAACGTTTCATCAAGGAGGATCCTCCGGCCATGGCAGAAAGTACTCCGGATGATGAACGACTTGTTGTAACTGAAGCATGGAAACATTCTGATTTCTTGTGCAAAAACTACATTTTGAGTTGTTTGGAAGATGGTTTGTACAATGTCTATAGCGTCATGGAAACTTCAAAAGCATTATGGAATGCTCTTGAGAAGAAGTACAAGATTGAGGATGCCGGACTTAAAAAGTTCGTGGCTGCTAGATTTTTGGATTTCAAGATGATTGACACTAGGTCGGTCATAACTCAAGTCTAAGAATTACAAGTCATTGTGCATGACCTCCTTGCTGAAGGTATGGTCATAAATGAGGCCTTTCAAGTCGCCGCTTTCATTGAGAAATTACCTCCGTTGTGGAAAGATTTTAAGAACTATCTAAAACACAAGCGGAAGGAGATGACTCTTGAAGACTTGATTGTGCGTTTGAGGATAGAAGAAGACAACAAAAATGCTGAAAAGAAGTCACGTGGGAACTCGACAATAATGGGTGCTAACATTGTTGAGGAGGCGCCACAAACCAAGAAGAGAAAGAAAGCTTCTGGACCAAAGAATTACCCAAGCAAGAAGAAGTTCAAGGGTAATTGCCACAACTGTGGAAAAACTGGGCATAAGGCAGTGGATTGTCGTGCACCAAAGAATGATAAGAAGAAGAAGAATCAAGCTAACATGGTTGAAAAAGCTGAAGAAATGGAGGACTTGTGTGCCATGTTGTCTGAATGCAACTTGGTAGGAAATCCTAAAGAATGGTGGATAGATTCTGGAGCCACCCGCCATGTTTGTGCTAACAAGGAGTTATTTTCTTCTTTTGCCCCCGCAGGTCCCGACGAGACAACCTTCATGGGAAATTCATCTACGGCCAAAATTGAAGGAGTTGGCAAGATTACTTTGAAGATGACGTCGGGAAAAATAGTGACTCTAAACCAAGTCCTCCATGTTCCAGAAATTCGCAAGAATCTTGTGTCTACCTCACTTCTTGTCAAGAATGGATTCAAATGTATTTTTGTTTCTAATAGTGTTGTACTAAGTAAGAACGATTTGTATGTAGGAAAAAGTTACCTAAATGAGGGCCTTTTTAAGCTAAATGTAATAGCAGTTCCTATCAATAGTGAATGCTTCTTCTTACTTGCTTGAGTCAAACACTTTATGGCATTCACGTTTAGGTCACGTAAACTTCAAAACATTGCGAAAGATGATAAATCTAGAAGTATTGCCAAAATTTGATTGCATTAATTCTAAATGTCAAATATGTGTGGAATCAAAGTATGCTAAGCATCCTTATAAGTCCGTTGAAAGGAATTCAAGTCCTTTAGACTTAATTCACACAGATATTTGCGACATGAAGTCAACACCATCTCGCGGTGGGGAAAAGTATTTTATTACTTTTATTGACGATAGCACGAGATACTGCTATGTTTAATTACTTAATAGTAAAGATGAGGCAATTGATGCTTTCAAGCAATACAAGAGTGAAGTTGAAACGCAACTAAACAAAAAGATCAAAATGATAAGAAGTGATAGGGGTGGCGAATATGAATCTCCTTTTGAAGAAATATGTTTGGAAAATGGCATTATTCACCAAACAACTGCCCCTTACTCTCCACAATCTAATGGAATTGCGGAGAGGAAGAATTGAACGTTGAAGAAGATGATGAATGCATTGCTAATAAGTTCTGGCTTACTACAGAACTTGTGGGGGGAAGTTATACTTACAGCTAACCGAATAATCAACCGTGTACCTCATAGTAAAACACAATCCATTCCTTATGAGAAGTGGAAAGGAAGGAAGCCTAGCTTGAAATACTTCAAAGTGTGGGGGTGTTTAGCTAAGGTACAAGTTCCTAAACCTAAAAGGGTTAAGATAGGTCCAAAAACGGTTGATTGTGTGTTTATTGGATATGTAACCAATAGCAAGGCATATCGTTTTCTGGTTCATAAATCAGAAAATCCTGAGATTCACATTAATACGATAATAGAATCAGATAATGCTGAATTCTTTGAAACCATTTTTCCATATAAAAAGGAAAGTGAAGTGACCTGCCAAAAGTCAAAACGACTTCGGGAGGAAATAATAGATGATATGCCTAATGAAGAAAATCCGAGAAGAAGTAAATGTCAAAGGACATCTACTTCATTCGGTCCAGATTTTCTGACTTTTCTGTTAGAAAATGAGCCTCGTACCTTCAAGGAAGCAATGTCTTCCTCAGAGGCACAATATTGGAAAGAAGTTGTCAATAGTGAAATAGAATCCATATTGAGCAACCATACTTGGGAATTGGTTGATCTTCCTCTAGGTAACAAAACGTTGGGTTCTAAATGGATTTTCAAGAAAAAAATGAAAAACGATGGTACTATTGACAAATACAAGGCAAGACTTGTTGTCAAAGGATTTAGACAACGAGAAGGTCTTGACTATTTTGACACATACTCGCCGGTAACAAGAATTACATCCATTCGGATGCTAATAGCGTTAGCCGCCTTGTATGGTCTTCAAATCCATCAAATGGATGTAAAAACGGCCTTCTTAAATGGTGATCTTGAGGAAGAAATTTACATGAACCAACCTGAAGGGTTTGTGGTTCCGGGAAAAGAAAAGAAGGTGTGTAGACTTGTTAAGTCTCTTTATGGACTAAAACAAGCACCCAAACAATGGCATGCGAAATTTGACCAAACAATGTTGTCAAATGGTTTTAAGATTAATGAATGTGATAAATGTGTTTACATTAAGAACGTTCCAAATCATATAGTCATTGTTTGCTTATATGTTGATGATATGCTAATAATGCGCAAAGACATTGCCGACATTCAAGCTACTAAGCGCATGCTTGCTAGTAAGTTTGATATGAAAGACTTAGGAGTTGCCGATGTAATTCTAGGAATTAAAATCCAGAGGACTCCTCAAGGTTTAGCTTTGTCTCAACCACATTACGTGAAAATGGTACTTGAAAAATTCAAACACTTGGAATTTAGAAGTGCAAGAACTCCAATTGACTTAAAACATCATCTCATAAAGAATAAAGGTGAAAGTACATCTCAATTGGAGTATGCTCGTGTGTTGGGAAGCTTAATGTACATCATGAAAAGTACACGACCTGATATAGCTTGTGCGATAAGTAAACTTAGTCGATTCACATGTAATCCCAACAAACATCACTGGGTAGCAATGAAACGAGTTCTGGGATATTTGGAATATACCCAAGACTACGCTTGCATTACAATAAATATCCTGCGGTTATCGAAGGATATAGTGATGCAAATTGGATAACCGGCTCAACAGAAACAAAGTCCACAAGTGGATATGTTTTTACTGTTGGTGGAGGAGCAGTGTCTTGGAAGTCTTCCAAACAAACGTGCATTGCTCACTCTACAATGGAATCAGAGTTTATAGCTTTGGATAAAGCCGGTGAAGAAGCTGAATGGCTTCGGAATTTTTTAGAAGACATTCCGTTCTGGCCAAAACCTTTGGCTCCTATTTGCATACATTGCGACAGTGAGGCTGCAATAGGACGGGCAGGGAGCGTTATGTATAACGGAAAGTCTCGTCATATACGACGAAGACATAACACCGTTAGACAACTACTTTCTAGTGGAATTATCACTATTGATTATGTAAGATCAAAGGATAATGTGGCGGATCCGCTTACAAAAGGCTTAACTAGAGAGGGAGTTGAGAAATCATCTAAGGGAATGGGACTATGGCCGAGGACAAGTCAACATGGCGGTAACTCTACCTAGAATTTTGGATGTTCCGAGATCTAGGTTCAAGGAGCTCAAACAAAGTTGTGATTGACCGGTTCAACATTGTCAAAATAAAATCTTTGGTCCATTCTCGTGATGAAGACAATGTTCAGTAACAAGGATAGAACTTTACACGTTCTTTAATGATTACCTAAGTTTGATGAGGTATTTATCAAATAGTGTCAATCTAAAGGATTACACGTTTAGGAATCACCTATGTAAGTGTGAAGTGGAAGCCGCTTCAATGAGAATTCTGTAAGGCCAATTCTCTACGCACTTATGAGACCAGGCGGTGTTCATGGCTGAAACGAACAAAACAATGAGAACTAAAAGACGGTTAAGGGTTGATTGTGTGACATATGGTTGTCTAGGTATACACTAAAGTTCGATGGTTCAAAGATATCAAATCTACCGATTGACCGAGTATATCCGACATATGTTCACTACGGAAAGTTCAAAGGGAAACCTACTTATCCAGATGCAATTAATCCTTACTTGCAAAATCACATAGCTTTCATCTATGATCTTTCTTGATATAGCCATTCCCATTCATGTGGGGGATTGTTGGACTTTAAGCCATTGGGCTTTAAAGTAGAAGAAGTGTGAATTGGAAATGGAGGGAAATAAAATGGAGGGAAATCGAAAATTTGAAGAAGTAAACTTTTGTCTTGCACTTTGTCCCTCATTGGTGAGGGACAACCACATTTGTGTGCTTATATATAGAATCACTTCTTAAAGCTCTTAAAAGGAGTTGAAGAGAATTAACCCTCGCGCTGTCGTCGTCGCTCGCTCGGCTTTGGATTTGGATTTGTCAAATGATCGATTGATAAGATTATTTTTGGACAAAATTTATTTAATTATTTAATAATTAATTAAATGCCAAATCACTGCTGAAAATACGCCAGAACCCTACTATGACTTGATGCATTAATCTGCATCTTCTTAGGTTCATATTCACCTATTACTTTCTCAAATTGTCCGAACGACACCAGCTATTCCGCTATGCTATCTAATAAGTAACTTTTGTCAATTTATAGGTTAGACGTAAAACATCAGACCATTCATTTATATATATGAAATTACTGTCACAAAATAATAGCCTAGGCATCCTTTGCATCATATGGATTTATCTCTAGATACAAGAATCCTAAGCGCAGTCATAGTTCCATTGTGCCCCACCTTAACCTATTTATTATCAACTTGGGCTTTCATAATTTTACACCTTTAATTATTTGGTCAAGTTTTATACACGGTTCCCTATTTCAAGTGTCAAAGTGGTCAAGGAAGATCAGAACCACATAACGTTTTCTTGTTATGGCCAAATATGAACAAGTGCACTTCATCTCACTAAACAAAGAAGCCTTTTAACAAGTGCAACAATGATAATACTCACAGAACCATCGTCAGTATAATTTCATGCCTTAACTCTTTTGTTTTGACAACTGGAACACAGAGCATCAGATCTGCAATAATCCTTAAATTCTTATAACAAAGGAGGGTTTGGGTGGGGGAAAATTTACCTGGCAGTGGAGAGTCTCGACGGACCTGCAGCGGCGCCGGCGAGTGTTGCTCGTTGATGGCAGCGGCGGGTTTGGGTGGGGGGAAGTTTGAGAGAGAGAGAAGAGAGAAGGAAGAAAAGAGGGAAAGGAAAAGAAAGGGAGTCGCTGAGGGTTTTTTAAAAACTCTCCGACCGATACGGTCGGTAATTGCGTCAAAAGTAGTCAACCTCGTTTTACTAAACAGTTCCGACCGAACCGGTTGCTAATTTTTTTTTTATTTCTTTTTTTTATTGTTTCCGACTGAATTGGTCGCTAATAGTGACGCCGAATTTTCCGCCAAAATTTATGACAGACATAGACGAAATATTAGTCGTAACTATTATTAAAAATTGAAAAATATATTTTTATGCATTTTCCGACTGATTCTGTTGGAAATTTCCGACTACTTTTTTTTATCGAAAATTTCGGTCGGAAATGGGGCATTTTTTAGTAGTGACACTTAGTCTTGAATTTCAAATTAGCAGCTCAAAAATTTAGGACACTAAGTTCAGCGTTCTCAAATTCAAGATATTTAGTCCTGAAGTTTGGGTGAATTGGCTAATTTTTAAATATATTGTAAATTGTGGATATATTTTAAATAGCAGGCTTAAAAGTGGCTATTGCTGCACTTCTCCCGTGAATCCATGTTTATAAGTTGCAATAACTTTAGAATTAATTTGAGGAATTTTTACCTTCCTATACTACATATTAAACTTTATTATTCTCCCTAATCAAGTTTTAACTTAATTACATGGGCATATATAATTTACTAATTATATACTACAAATTAGTATTAATGAGTATCCCTTTATATTATGAATTGATTAGGGAATTAGTTATTTCTCTATCCCTCCCCCCGCCTCCTCTCTCTCTCTCTCTCTCTCTCTCTCTCTCTCTCTCTCTCTCTCTCTCTTCCTCTATTCTTTCCCTAATTTTTCTTCCTTCATTTTTCTATGCTTTTTATCCTTCCTTTTTTTAGGGAATTCATCCATGAATTTTAATTGTTTTGATATAAAGTTTTAACTTACCAATTTTCTTTCATGTGTTTAAAATTGGTGTTCGAATTGAAATCAATCAATAAATTTTGAAGGTGTTTTGATTCTCCACCACTGACATCCATTAAAAAGTTTCAAGCTTTTAATTCGAATTTGGATTTTTAAAAATTATTGTTTGTTGGATTGGGTGTTGTTGCAAACAATTGAGAATATTCTTTAGAGTTTGTGTCTCAATTTTGAGGGTGTTTGGTGAAGATTAGACTTGATTTTGGCTGAATTGCATATTGAAACTTGAAAAAGAAGAAAAAGAACACATGACATACAATATACTTACGAAAATGTATTCTGTTGTAATTATATATTTTTTTCTTTGAATGTTGTATGAAAGTCGAAAAATAATTAAATAATATACGAATCGTTGTATGAAATTTGTATTTGGGGTATAAATACTATCTTTTTACAAAAAATTATTGATATGTATCAAAATTGTATTAAGATAACAAGCTTTGATTGAAATTTCAGAGAGGAAGAAGAATACGTCACATACAGAATATATACAAATCATATACAAAATACATACAAAAGATATATTGTATAAAATTTCTATAAAAATTATATTTAAGTTGTATGATGTTGTAGTTGTATTTAACTGGGTAAAAATAATGTAGAAAAGCTGTAGATAAGTTATAAATAAGTTTTATACTATATAATTAGTTATATAAAATACGTTTTTAGTTTATATGTTGTTATAGATATATCAAATTTGTACGATTTTTATTTTTAATTTGTATATTGTTATACCATGCAATTATATATTAAGCATCAATGATTTGATCGAAACCCTCATGTAGTACTCATGATACTACCATTCGGAGTACAGATAAAGGTGATATTGTTGAAACTCCTAGATCTACTGGGAATTTGCAAGATGGCAACCTACGTCCACTTCTCCCAAGCCAAAGGAAAAACCAAATGTTCAGCGTATAGTAAATCTTGAATCCTAAAGAATCAAAGCACACGCTCATCCCTATTTCAAGTTATGTTAAGAAAAACCAAATGTTCAAACGGAGCCTACAATTCTATTTCACTTCCAACTTTAATTAAAATTATAAAATTGAGCCTCATCCTCATTTTTATTATTCTTACACAAGTGGAGATATGAATTAAAATTTAATTTTTATTACCGAGCCACTACACTTTTATGACCTCAAAATTCAACATTTATTTTGGTTTTCTTATTTTTAAAGCACACATATGTTTATGTTATCCATCAAAAATATTTGGTTTGCCACTCTTCTGAAGGGAACAAACGTGGCGAGAACCCAAAATCACCAAGTGTCAAACTCTATTTCCTTCACAAAGCTACACGTCGCTTCTCACCGCTTACATTTTCTTATACAAACTCGTCCTATAAATTTCATTACTTTCTCGTATAAACACTTCAACTTTACTTTTCTGCTCAAACATTGTCCAAAAAAAGAAAGAACAGAAAATGAATCCTATAGACGATAAGAAGGAAACAGTGACATTTCGAGCAGTAAGCCACGACGAAGAAGGAAAAACAAAGGTAACAAAACACGAAGTAAACACACACAACATCGAAACCCTAAAACACATAGAGAAAAAACTCATAGACAAAGGCATACACAGAAAAGACCGACATCCAATAGATGGAATTCCTTTAACAAAACAGTCAAAATCAGGGCATGGTGGGAAGTTTACATGGGAAGGACCATTGGCTATAGATGAAAATGAAATGGATGCTGTACCAGTGGCTATAGATGAAAATGATCCAAATTATGTAGATGAGGAAGAAGAAAGGAGGATATTAAGAGGAGAAGTTAGTGGAGTTGAAGGTTTGGTTATTGGAGAAATTGATGTGGCTAAAGTTGCAAATAATGAAGGTGTGGGAAGAGTTGATGTTGTTGATCCTGTTTTGCGAACTAATATGTAAGGTTTTTTTTAATTTAATGACTTGTCAACCTAGTTAATTGAAGAAATTAGAATAATTATGGTTACGAAAGTACTAGGTCTTAACTTTGTTTAAAATTGAAAGTTTAGTGTTGTGTATTTCTCATATGAAGATGATATCAATAAATGTTCTGCTTTGTTCTACTACAAATTTATTTTTTGGGTAGAAGGCAAGTTAGTGTTATTTATTTTTCCCTTTCTTTACTCAAAGATGAACATGATTTCAATACATTTTCTGCAAAGACTCAAGTTGTTAATATGCTATTTAAAATAACCATAAGGATGCTAGTCAGCAACAGGGGATGTAGCTCAGATGGTAGAGCGCTCGCTTAGCATGCGAGAGGTATGGGGATCGATACCCCGCATCTCCATTTTACTTTTTCTTTTCTGTTTTTTCCTCTTTTATGTATTTATATATAACGGGCCGTTCTCATCAGGCTCTGCTCCCTTGTGTCCATCTTTTGTATGATATCACATTTGCCCATTATCATTTTTCAAAGGAAAAATCACGTAATACAGCAAATATTTGCACCGTATTTATTATTCGTGGTTATATTTGGAGAAAATTACCATTCATAGCATATTTGAATTTTATAGCAAATTTTAAAATAATAGATTAATTATTTTGAACTCAAGCAAGAAATTAATTTATTTTGAATTGAAAGAAGATAGTAATAAGTTCTCGTAGTTCAGTTAGTTAGGTCACCCGTTTAGTACGTGGAGGGTTCGAGTTCGACTCTTAATCAGAGTATTTTTTTTTTTGTATTTTTTTATTTCGTCTTGGTTGTACTTGTAGCGCGAACGAATATAGTTTGATACTAGTTGTATTCGTTATGCGTTGGTATTTGTTGTGCGTCTGAGTACAATTAATCAGAATATTTTTTTGTATTTTTTTATTTCGTCTTGGTTGTACCTGTAGCGTGAACGAATATAGTTTGATACTAGTTGTATTCGTTATGCGTTCTGCTGTGCGTCTGAGCACAATTAATTTAACCTGGTGACAGTTGAACAGTAGCTACAAATTGTAATAAGGCAAATTATATTGGCATTGTATACCGGTAAATCGAGCTCATGGTATATTCCGTTCTCCGATAAGATAAGCCAAGCTCGAGATATGATGATAAGCGACCGAAATCGAGGCAAGGGTCTCATCGAGTCAGAGTCCGGGGGCACGATGTCCACCTTCGAGAATATCGGGGTCGTGATCAGGGATCGGTCCAACCCCGCAAGACTTCAAAGAACGTTATCAGTCAATCAAGCACGACCAATAGAAGGCCGTAATATCAACGGCCAACCAGATATCACGGCGTGGACCTCGACACGTATCGATGAAGAACCGGCAATCAGTTGAACCAGATATCACGGCGTGGATCTCGACACGTATCGATGAAGAACCGGCAATCAGTTGAACAGAAGATATTTTACCTTTTATGGAATTATACTTAGAGTAAGATTTTCCTACTATATAAAGAGGGGTTTGATAATTTATTAAATACATTGTAACTCGCATTCCAAGGCAATATATTATCATATTCATTGTTATTGAATGTTCTTTTTCTTGTTCATCAATTACCACTTTGAGCCCGGATCGAGGGTGAATGTTACACTAAAGCCAAAATCATCCTCCTCGTGCGATTTGAATTTACTTTATCTTTATTTGTTCATTCTAACTCGATTTTTCGTCTTGTATCAAATTAATTCGCATATCCTTAAAACTACTTAAAAATTTAATTACTATCCGATTTTAAGGGTAAACATTTCGGCACTGTTTACCCACGTGGGACTAAGGATAATAGTGGCTATCTGATAAAAACTTCCATAACAAACCTTATTTTACACTTGTTCTTTTAAGTGTCTTTAATCTCAGGTCAAAGTCTGAAATGTTGAACTCACGGCCAGCCCCTCCAAACGTGGATACCGAGTCCAGTCACCATGGCGAGAATAATAATATAGCAACGAGGTGCCCCCTGTCGATCTCAGCGGAGTTCTAGATGCGGACCCGATGGACGCTAGCTTGCATGTGGCCATCAATGCAAATTTGCCTACCGATCTTGAGAACAACGTTCATGGGGAATCCAACCGGTTGCCCAAAATACGCACGACGGTGAAGGTGATGTTGGACTTTAGAGCATTGGGCTTCAAAGACTTTAAGCATTGGGATTTAAAGTCTAAGAGTGTGAATTGGAAATGGTGGGAAACAAAATGGAGGGAAATGAAAATTTGAATGAAGTGAGCTTTTGTCTTGAACTTTGTCCCTCATTGGTGAGGGACAACTATATTTATGTGTATATATATAGAATTACTTCTTAAAGCTCTTAAAAGGAGTTGAAGAGAATGAACCATCGCGCCGTCGTCGTCGCTTGCTCGGCTCGGCTTCGGCTTTGGCTTTGGCTTTGCATTTGGATTTGGATTTGTCAATTGATCGATAAGATTATTTTTGGACAAAATTTGTTTAATTAACTAAATGTCAGTTAGTTAGCCGCTGTCCGGGCGTGACCGCGGTAGGACCGCGCCAGAACACTGCTGCAGATTCAGAAGTCCACTCTGGCCGCGGTCCTGGCGTAACCGCGGTAGGACCGCGGCAGGACGCGCAAACTTCTGAACAGACACCTTTTTCAGAACAAACATCACACCTCTTCCAATAATTGCCTATAAATTCTGAGGCATGGCTTCGTTTTTAAGACACTGAAAAAAATTACAAAACTTCCTTCTTTCTGAAAATACTGCATTCTAATTCGCAGTCTCCCTCTCTCAAATTCTTAAGTGTGATTTTGCTCCGTTTTTTTGAGTTCGTCGGTATCCTGTAGTTTGTATTGCCACTGTTGCAGGAAGGTTTATCCGTTTCATCCTGGGAGGATTTAATCCATTACCTTGACAACGTGTGAGGGGGTTAAAATTCCTTAAGGACGCACAAGCAAATTGTGGACTCGGAATATTTCTTATTCTTTACTGTTTTCTAGTTTCTTTTATTCTTCTAACAGTTTTTTGATTTTGTGTTTTAACACAGTAGCGGATAACAAGCTTAAGGAATTTTAAACTAACATTTCTGTGTTGAAATATATATTAAACTGTTATTTATATTTTATATACTGGTTTGGAGACTAAAGCCTTCGTGCTTTCTACTCCAATAATTGTTCTATCCGGTTTAAAGTATATCAAAACTTTACCGGAATAATAAACGTGCGGGTTTGAAGTATATAAAAACTTCACCATTGTTACGTGTTGTATGTATGGTTTGGTATTCAGTTTGAAGATATCAAAACTTCACTGATTTAACAAAGTTCTGTTTTGTTTCCAACTTTACAGAAAAAATGACGAATGAAAACCAAACTAATGGAAATGTTGCGGGAACGGGTGCTACTAATTACGAATGTTGCTGCCTCGTCAAGCCGTTCAACTCCTGCTCATGCTATGGCACCAACAGAAAAACCCGAAAAGTTTTCCGGTATCGACTTCAAACGCTGGCAAATGAAGATGCTCTTCTATCTTACTACGTTGAGTTTGCAGCGATTCATCAAGGAGGATCCTCCGGTCCTGGCTGAAGACTCCAGATGATGAACGATTTGTGTAACTGAAGCATGGAAACTATTCTGATTTTCCTGTGACTAAAAAGTTACATTTTTAGAGTTTGTTTGGAAGATTAGTTTGTACAATTGTCTANCATGCTATGGCACCAGCAGAAAAACCCGGAAAGTTTTCCGGTATCGACTTCAAACGCTGGCAAATGAAGATGCTCTTCTATCTTACTACGTTGAGTTTGCAGCGATTCATCAAGGAGGATCCTCCGGTCCTGGCTGAAGACACTCCGGATGATGAACGATTTGTTGTAACTGAAGCATGGAAGCATTCTGATTTCTTGTGCAAAAACTACATTTTGAGTTGTTTGGAAGATAGCTTGTACAATGTCTATAGTGTCATGGAAACTTCATAAGCGTTATGGAATGCGCTTGAGAAAAAGTACAAGACTGAGGATGCCGGACTTAAGAAGTTCGTGGTTGCAAGGTTTTTGGATTTCAAGATGATTGACACGAGGTCGGTCATAACTCAAGTCAAAGAATTACAAGTCATTGTGCATGACCTCCTTGCTAAAGGTATGGTCATAAATGAGGCCTTTCAAGTCGCTGCTTTCATTGAGAAGTTACCTCCGTTGTGGAAGGACTTTAAGAACTAACTTAAACATAAGCGGAAGGAAATGACACTAGAAGACTTGATTGTTCGTTTGAAGATAGAAGAAGACAACAAAAATGCTGAAAAGAAGTCACGTGGAAGCTCGACAATAATAAGGGCTAACATTGTTGAGGAGGCGTCACAAAATAAGAAGAAAAAAAAGGCTTCTGGACCAAAGAATTACCCAAGCAAGAAAAAGTTCAAGGGTAATTGCCACAACTGTGGAAAATCTAGGCATAAGGCCGTGGATTGTCGTGCACCAAAGAATGATAAGAAGAAGAAGAATCAAGCTAACATGGTTGAAAATGCTGAAGAAATGGAGGACTTGTGTGCCATGTTGTCTGAATGCAACTTGGTAGGAAATCCTAAAGAATGGTGGATAGATTCTGGAGCCACCCGCCATGTTTGTGCTAACAAGGAGTTATTTTCTTCTTATGCCCCCGCAGGACCCGACGAGACAATTTTCATGAGAAATTCGTCTACAACGAAAATTGAAGGAGTTGGCAAGATTGCATTGAAGATGACGTCGGGAGAAATAGTGACTCTAAACCAAGTTCTCCATGTTCCAGAAATTCGCAAGAATCTTGTGTCTACCTCACTTCTTGTCAAGAATGGATTCAAATATATTTTTGTTTCTAATAGTGTTGTACTAAGTAAGAATGATATGTATGTAGGAAAAGGTTACCTGAATGAGGCCTTTTTAAGCTAAATGTAATAGCAGTTCCTATCAATAAAGTTAATATTTCTTCTTACTTACTTGAGTCAAACACTTTATGGCATTCACGCTTAGGTCACGTCAACTTCAAAACATTGCGAAAAATGATAAATTTAGAAGTATTGCCAAAATTTGATTGCATTAATTCCAAATGTCAAATATGTGTGGAATCAAAGTATGCTAAGCATCCTTATAAGTCCGTTGAAAGGAATTCAAGTCCTTTAGACTTAATTCACATAGATATTTTCGACATGAAGTCAACACCATCTCGCGGTGGGAAAAAGTATTTTATTACTTTTATTGACGATAGCACGAGATATTGCTATGTTTATTTACTTAATAGTAAAGATGAGGCAATTTATGCTTTCAGGCAATATAAGAGTGAAGTTGAAACACAACTAAACAAAAAGATCAAAATGATAAGAAGTGATAGGGGTGGCGATATGAATCTCCTTTTGAAGAAGTATGTTTGGAAAATGGCATTATTCACCAAACAACTGCCCCTTACTCTCCATAATCTAATGGAATTGCGGAGAGAAAGAATCGAACGTTGAAAGAGATGATGAATGCATTGTTAATAAGTTCAGGTTTACCACAAAACTTGTGGGGGGAAGCTATACTTACAGCTAACCGAATAATCAACCGTGTACCTCATAGTAAAACACAGTCCATTCCCTATGAAAAATGGAAAGGAAGGAAGCCCAGCTTGAAATACTTCAAAGTGTGGGGGTGTTTAGCTAAGGTACAAGTTCCTAAACCTAAAAGGGTTAAGATAGGTCCAAAAACGGTTGATTGTGTATTTATTGGATATGTAACCAATAGCAAGGCATATCGTTTTCTGGTTCATAAGTCAGAAAATCCTGAGATTCACGTTAATGCGATAATAAAATCAGATAATGCTGAATTCTTTGAAACTATTTATCCGTATAAAAAGGAAAGTGAAGTGACCTACTAAAAGTCAAAATGACCTCGGGAGGAAATAACAGATGGTATGCCTAATGAGGGAAATCCGAGAAGAAGTAAACGTCAACGGACATCTACTTCATTCGGTCCAGATTTTCTGACTTTCCTACTAGAAAATGAGCCTCGTACCTTCAAGGAAGCAATGTCTTCCTCAGAAGCACAATATTGGAAAGAAGCTATCAATAGTGAAATAGAATCCATATTGAGCAACCATTCCTGGGAATTGGTTGATCTTCCTCCAGGTAACAAAACATTGGGTTCTAAATGGATTTTCAAGAAGAAAATGAAAGACGATGGTACTATTGACAAATACAAGGCAAGACTTGTTGTCAAAGGATTTAGACAACGAGAAGGTCTTGACTATTTTGACACATACTCGCTGGTAACAAGAATTACATCCATTCGGATGCTAATAGCGTTAGCCGCCTTGTATGGTCTTCAAATCCATCAAATGGATGTAAAAACAGCCTTCTTAAATGGTGATCTAGAGGAAGAAATTTAGATGAACCAACCTAAAGGGTTTGTGGTTCCGGAAAAAGAAAAGAAGGTGTGTCGACTTGTTAAGTCCCTTATGGACTAAAACAAGCACCCAAGCAATGACATGCGAAATTTGACCAAACAATGTTGTCAAATGGCTTTAAGATTAATGAATATGATAAATGTGTTAAATTAAGAACGTTCCAAATCATATAGTCATTGTCTGCTTATATGTTGATGATATACTAATAATGAGCAAAGACATTGCCGACATTCAAGCTACTAAGCGTATGCTTGCTAGTAAGTTTGATATAAAAGACTTAGGAGTTGCCGATATAATTCTAGGAATTAAAATCCAGAGGACTCCTCAGGGTCTAGCTTTGTCTCAATCACATTACGTGAAAATGGTACTTGAAAAATTCAAACACTTGGAATTTAGAAGTGCAAGAACTCCAATTGACTTAAATCATCATCTTATAAAGAATAAAGGTGAAAGTACGTCTCAATTGGAGTATGCTCGTGTGTTGGGAAGCTTAATGTACATCATGAACTGTACACGACCTGATATAGCTTGTGCAATAAGTAAACTTAGTCGATTCACAAGTAATCCAAACAAACATCACTGGGTAGCAATGAAACGAGTTCTGGGATATTTGGAATATACCCAAGACTACGCTTTGCACTACAATAAATATCCTGCGGTTATCGAAGGATATAGTGATGCAAATTGGATAACCCGCTCAACAGAAACAAAATCCACAAGTGGATATGTTTTTAATGTTGGTGGAGAAGCAGTATCTTGGAAGTCTTCCAAACAAACGTGCATCGCTCGCTCTACAATGGAATCAGAGTTTATAGCTTTGGATAAAGCCGGTGAAGAAGCTGAATGGCTTCGAAATTTCTTAGAAGACATTCCGTTCTGGCCAAAACCTTTGGCTCCTATTTGCATACATTGCGATGGTGAGGCTGCAATAGGACGGGCAGGGAGCGTTATGTATAACGGAAAGTCTCGTCATATACGACGAAGACATAACACCGTTAGACAACTACTTTCTAGTGGAATTATCACTATTGATTATGTAAGATCAAAGGATAATGTGGCGGATCCGCTTACAAAAGGCTTAACTAGAGAGGGAGTTGAGAAATCATCTAAGGGAATGGGACTATGGCCGAGGACAAGTCAACATGGCGGTAACTCTACCTAGAATTTTGGATGTTCCGAGATCTAGGTTCAAGGAGCTCAAACAAAGTTGTGATTGACCGGTTCAACATTGTCAAAGTAAAATCTTTGGTCCCTTCTCGTGATGAAGACAATGTTCAGTAACAAGGATAGAACTTTACACGTTCTTTAATGATTACCTAAGTTTGATGTGGTATTTATCAAATAGTGTCAATCTAAAGGATTACACGTTTAGGAATCACCTATGTAAGTGTGAAGTGGAAGCCGCTTCAATGAGAATTCTGTAAGGCCAATTCTCTATGCACTTATGAAACCAGGCGGTGTTCATGGCTAAAACGAACACAACAATGAGAACCAAAAGACGGTTAAGGATTGGTTGTGTGACATATGGTTGTCTAGGTATACACTAAAGTTCGACGGTTCAAAGATATCAAATCTACCGATTGACCGAGTATATCCGACATATGTTCACTACGGAAAGTTCAAAGGAAAACCTACTTATCCAGATGCAGTTAATCCTTACATGCAAATCACACAGCTTTCATCTATGATCATTCTTGTTACAGCCATTCCCATTCATGTGGGGGATTGTTGGACTTTAAAGCATTGGGCTTCAAATACTTTAAGCATTGGGCTTTAAAGTCTAAGAGTGTGAATTGGAAATGGTGGGAAATAAAATGTAGGGAAATGAAAATTTGAATGAAGTGAGCTTTTGTCTTGAACTTTGTCCCTCGTTGGTGAGGGACAACTACATTTGTGTGTATATATATAGAATCACTTCTTAAAGCTCTTAAAAGGAGTTGAAGAGAATGAACCATCGCGCCATCGTCGTCGTCGCTCGGCTCGGCTTCGGCTTCGGCTTTGGCTTTGGATTTGGATTTGGATTTGGATTTGGATTTAGATTTGGATTTGTCAAATGATCGATCGATAAGATTATTTTTGGACAAATTTATTTAATTAATTATTTAATAATTAATTAAATGTCAGTTAGTTAGCCGCTGTCCGGGCGTGACCGCGGTAGGACCGCGCCAGAACACTGCTACAGATTCAGAAGGCCACTCTGGCCGCGGTCCTGGCGTAACTGCGGTAGGATTGCGGCAGGACGCGCAAACTTCTAAACAGACACCTTTTTCAGAACAAACATCACACCTCTTCCAATAATTGCCTATAAATTCTGAGGCATAGCTCCGTTTTTAAGACACTGAAAAAATTACAAAACTTCCTTCTTTCTGAAAATACTGCATTCTAATTCGCAGTTTCTCTCTCTCAAATTCGTAAGTGTGATTTTGCTCCGTTTTTTTGAGTTCGTTGGTATCCTGCAGTTTGTATTGCCACTGTTGCAGGAAGGTTTATTCCGTTTTATCCTGGGAGGATTTAATCCATTACCTTGGCAACGTGTGAGGGGGTTAAAATTCCTTAAGGACGCACAAGCAAATTGTGGACTCGGAATATTTCTTATTCTTTACTGTTTTCCAGTTTCTTTTATTCTTCTAACAATTTTTTGATTTTGTGTTTTAATACAGTAGCGGATTACAGGTGATGGAATCAATTTGTGGGTGATCTTTGAAATGTTACAGGCTCAACAGGTAGCGATAGCCTAGCTGCAGAACCAAAGTCGCACCCCGAACAGAGTCGAGGGATAAGTGTCTTTTACTTTCAGGTCAAAGTCTGAAATGTCGAACTCTCAGACTTTGTTCTTTAATTTTATGTAAAATATGAATTTCGTGTTTTATTATTGGTAAAATGAATAACAAATTAAGAAACTTTTGTGGATTCTTGACTTGTAATACAACGTTGCATGTAATCACCGACAACTTAATTAGCAGACCAAACTTATAATATTTTTGAAAAAGGTAAGTGGGTTACAGAACAAGTTGAGAGTATTTTAGGCGGAAATTTGGACACAATTTAAAAATTGATGATGTTTGCCCAATGCCCACAACCCCGCCTTATACTTTTGAATGATATGTTTATGAAACATAAAGTTAAACATGTCCTCTGTGGGGGTTATATTAACTTATGTTAATATCTTTTTGATTTGATACCTTTTGTTCTTATACTGCTTTTTTGTGACGGATCGTTCACTTTTAACGGCCGAAGGAAAATGAGAAGAAGGATCTGTCAATTTTGAATATTTGGCCCAAAGGAAATCCAATAAATTGCTCTTTTTATTAGTTGTGAGATTAAAGTTGTTTATGGTTATCATTTTCCTAGCATTTCTTGTGAAAGTAAGGACTAATATAGCCAGGTGCGGAGCTAGAACATACGCAGCTTTTGCTTAAATAGTATATTTGTGTTTAAAAAAATTCATTAAATATGTATAAATATTGAATCCAAAACCAAGTTATTAGCAGTTGGAGTCGTCGTTCCAAAATTCAGACCTCATAAAGTTGAATTCCTGACTCCGTTTCTGAATATATACGGAGAACGATCGAAAGAGCTTACCAAATGAACGAATAACAAATTAATATACTTTAATTTTTTGCTACTTTTGACTCATTTTATTCTAATAAGTTGCATACATTTTGAAGATGCCTTTGGATGATTTGGTGGCACCGACAACTCAGTAGACCCGACTCTATTGTTATTGGAAAGCTAAGTGGGTGAAATTACTAGATAAAATGATCTTAAGTGGAGATGGCCCAATGTCGATATTGGCCTACTTTATAATTTTTAATGACATTTCATAAAATGCCCATAATAAATTTAGGTCATCTTCTTTTTTGTTTCACCTGGTATTCAATATTCTGATTTAGACTCGATTAATCTGGATTCGCACAAAAAAAATTTTAATATAGGAGTTATAAAGCGCTCCTACAAAAGACGATTCCATACCAAAGATCATCTTCTTTTGGTTTGATATGCTACTACTCCCTCTGTTTTAATTTATGTAGCATTATTCGGATTTCAAGATTCAAAATAATTTTTTTTATCGTAATTCTTTTACATACGATTTGAAACTATAAATTATTATGACTTATAGTAATTTTTACATAGTTTTCAAGTACTTAAATTTTATCATGCCTAAATTAAAAGGTTTTGACTCTCCAAATTTAAATTGTGCCGCATAAATTGGGATAAAAAGAATACTACATATAGTTATTCAGCATGTACTCGTGTACTTGGGAATTAAATCAGAGTTTCCAATTTCTTGGTGTACTTCAATTTTCTACTTTGATCCGACATAGTTGGAATTTTGTCCCTTCTTTCCTGGTCAAGTTGAGACATACCATAATCTGTTTTTCATTTATTTGTATTTAAAAAAAAAAAGAACTACATATAGTAGGAACTATGCACGAACAGGGCAAATGACTTGCCAAGTTGACCATAATTGTTGGAGGCAATTCAGATTTAATAAATACTTAATCTCGCTCATAATATTTGTCTTTTAAATACTTTGCAGCTGTTGGGCTTTAAGTTTGGTGTAGCTTAATTTTAAGTTTGGCATAACTTAAAGAAGGTGAATGGGAAATGGAGGGAAAATGAAATATTTAAGAATATTTGAGTTTTCATCCTTGGCAAAGGAATATTGTCCCATATTGGAAGAAGACAAGGATTTTGATGGGTATATATACAATTGCTCTTCTTCTAGCTCTTAAAGAGTTAAGAAGAAGGCAAGCCTCGTGCCGTTGTTGTCGCTCGGCTTCGGCTTCGGACAAAGATTGTAATCAATCTTTTTTGGACAAAATTCCTTTCAATTATTTAATTAATTAATTTAATTAACTAACAAAAATTTCAATCCGAAATAACCCATGACATGCGACCCGCTCCAGTCCGGTCCGTTTTCGTTCCCGGATTATTTTAAATCCTTTTGTTGTTTCCCGCAATATTTCTGTTCCAACAGCTATGGCTGTTTCTGAAAGGTTGCAAACCTTTTCAGAAACAGTGCCAAATGGTCTACAAATATTCCTTGAATCCCAGAAGTTTTACTTACTAAATTTTCTGATTATCTTCTTCTTCTTCTGCACAATATTTTCCAGTATGTTTTACGACCATTGAGTGGTTTGCCGTTCACCAGAGTTTTTAGTACCAATACGCTGGTGAGTTAAATCGTTCTATCCTGGGAGGATATATTCCAGCACCTCGGGTACTTGAGGGGAATACTTTTCTTAAGGACACACTGTGTATTCAGTGGGCTCTATTTATTCCTATATTATTTTCAGAATTTATTTTGTCGTTCTGGTTCTACTAACTTTCTGTTTCTGTTTTTCCAGAAAGTATACTGTTTTATTGTTTATTACAGCAATGCAGATTTGATAACAGCAGCATCTTAAACTTTCCACTATTTTCCTGTCACGACCCAAAATCCATTAAGGGTCGTGATGGCACCGGACACTACTGCCAGGCAAGCCAACACCATATTACTAGTAAATTCTCGTTATAATATTTTCGAACCATTTCTTCTAAACATTTAAACAATGGACAATAACTTTACTGGACAAATAATGATGTCTTTACAAAACTTATTTACTAAATAATTCCGAAATCATCCCAGAACTCGGTGTCCCAAGTGCATGAGCAATTACTAGGAAATCTAATAAATTACAATAACTATCCGGAGTACAAACTTGGACAGAAAGTAAATATAATACACTGAAAGAGACTCTGCTGGCTGCGGGTCGTCTCGAAAGATGCAGCTCACCTAAGTCTCCGTATCATCTATGCTGCTACGCCCATTACGCCACTAGAGGTACATGTGTCTGTGCAACAAAAATGCACAGCAAGTGTAGCATGAGTAAAAAACGTGTACCTAGTAAGTATCCCGCCTAACCTCGAAGAAGTAGTGACGAGAGGTCGACTTCGACAGTTAATAATGGTCCAATAATATCATTACAGTAAAGAAGTGAATAAGTATAAAAACAGGGCAATTATATGAAATAAGCATGTATAAAACACATAGTAACATCCCCCCTTCTTCTTTATTTTACTCAAGCTTCAGCTAGCAAGTTCCCTCTGTAACTGGAGCACATATATAGATATGGTGGATTTCATTAAAGAAGTTGTCATAATTCAAAATAGGGAAAACCCCTCCAGGTTCACTGACTTCTAGCCAAATATCACGCACGACTCCATGAGAATAGTATATATATATATATATATATGTGTGTGTGTGTGTGTGTGTGTGTGTGTGTGTACGGCCCGATCCAACATAAAAGTAAATTGTGCACTGTCGAGGATCGAACGGCGCGAACCATAGATGCATCTATTAACCTGCCGAGGCGATCAGCCTGCTCCCATGAGAGTAGTAGAAGAAAATACCCCGCTCCCGAATTATACACGCGACGCGATCAAATATAGATTTAAGAAATTTCCACGCTCGCGAATCATACATGCGACGCGGTCAAATATAAATTTATTAATAAATCAAAATCCTTTTCTTGATCCTTTTAAAAAATATAGACAATTCAACGTGAAGCTTTTAAGTTAATTTTCTCCGCTCGCGAAACATACATGCGACGCAGTTACACATAGATTCCTTAAGTTATTATAAGATTCCCAATTCTTTTTTGAAAGTACTAAATTTAATGGTAACACTTAAATTCTTATATTCCTCAATTAAAATACCCTTCAACACAATTATTACGCTACCTCAATATTATTTCTTCTCAAGGCAAACAATAACATCGATCAACAACAATATCAACAAAGCATGATGTAATCTAGGAGTACCCGAACATAGGTATAATAGTAGCTAGCAGGGACTCTCGTCACCTCGTGCGTACGTATCCCCCACAAATAGAAGCACATATTCAATTAATTCACCAATGGGGATAATTCCCTCTTACAAGGTTAGAAAGGAGACTCACCTCGCTCCGAAGTTATATAACCAGCATTCCACGCCTTCCGATGACTCAAATCGATGCCAATGCTCCCAAAACTAGCCAAATAATGGGCAAACCAATAAAAATGTACCATAATACTTATAACAATTCAATTTATATAAATTCCCAACTTCGCATTGAAAAGTTGACAAAATCACCCTCGTGCCCACGTGCCCGGATTCCGAAATTTTTCGAAGATAAACTTTACCCATAACCTCACGAACTCAAATATATAATTTACTCTCAATTTCATGTCCAAAATCATGGTCAAAATCCAAGAATACCAAATTTCTAGGTTTTTCTCAAAATCCCAACTTTCTACTAATTTCCATGTTAAAACATATACTTAATAGATGTATTTAACTCAAACTAGTATAAACCACTTACCTCATGCATAGTGGTGAAAATGAAACCTCAAAGTTGCTCCAAAATCGGCTCCCATGGAAGAAAACGGGGTTGAAATGAGCCAAACCCTGATTTAAAGAACCTCACTGCCTCCAGCATTTCCGCACCTGCGGTCACTTGACCGCTTCTGCGGTTTCACAGGTGCGGCCCACTACCGCTCCTGCGGTTTCTCACCAGGCTGCGCTTTCCGCTTCTGCGTCTCACCTACCGCAGGTGCAGTCCCGCTTCTGCGGCTATATGACTGTATCTGCGGTCTCTTCACTTCTAGCCCAAAACTGCATCTGCGTCCCTCATGGCCGCTTCTGCGGCTCCGCACCTGCGGCCCAAGCCTCGCAGGTGCGGTTACACCAGAAGGCATCTGTTTTACTTCTTTTTGAAATTCCAAAATTGATACGTTAACCATCCGGAATTCACCCGAGGCCCCCGGGTCCCCGGCCAATCACACCAAGTAGTCCCATAGCATAACGCGGATATCACGATCCGGATTTCCCACCCTCGGGAGTCGTGATAGCGCCTACTCGTAGAAGCTAGGCAAGCCATGATCTTAGAAATCATTAACTCTTTCTGTTTTAATTCCTTTTTAACCAATAAAATTTATCGGAAATAAACAAATAAATTGCAGCGGAATATGAAATTTAGCGGAAGTCTTAAATAAAATATAAAACCAAAATATCCAGAAGCCCAACACATGCCTCTAACCAGAACCTGGTGTCACAACATCCACGGACAGTCTAGGATTACTACAAATAAGTGTTTGAAAGAAAAGAACATAGTCTGTCTCGAGTACAAATGACAACAGAACATAAAAACTGATAGAAGAGACGCCGGGCCTGCGAACGCCAGCAGGGCTACCTCGGAGTCTCGGACTGAAGGATAGCTCCCAATCTACTGCTGATGACCAAATGCTACTCCGGGACCTGGATCTGTGCAAAAGAGCACAGAGTGTAGTATCAGCATAACTGACCCCATATGCTGGTAAGTGCCTAGCCTAACCTCGGCGAAGTAGTGACGAGGCTAGGACCAGACTACCAAATAAACCTGTACAGATATACGATATATTGCAGAAAAATAAACAAGAAATGAGCAGTTAAAAGGGAGGGGGTACATGCCTCGGGGAGAACAGTTCAACTTAGCAGAAACTAAATAAATGTGAAGGAACAGTACAGTATCTAAAACAATATAATAACACTACTGTTGCGGCACGCAACCCGATCCATATGTATATATATATATATATATATATATATATATATATATATATATATATATAACTGTTGCGGCGTGCAACCCGATCCAATAAATATAATATATCTGTTGCGGCGTGCAACCCGATCCAATAATATATATATGTTGCGGCGTGCAACCCGATCCAATATAATATATGTTGCGCCGTGCAATCCGATCCAATATAATATATGTTGCGGCATGCAACCCGATCCAATATAATATATGTTGCGGCGTGCAACCCGATCCAATATAATATATGTCTAAATGATCAACCCTCAATGCACAGAAAATGAGTGTTTCCAAAGTTTACCAAAAAGTCAAAAATCGCCCCCGGGCCCACGTGGTCAAAACGCGAGGTTTCGAACCAAAACCGATTACCCATTCCCCCACGACCTCAAATATTATTTGTTTTTAAATCGACCTTCAATCGAGGTCCAAATCCCCAATTTTTGAAAAACCTAGGTTCTACCCAAAACACCCAATTTTCCCCAAGAAAATCTTTGATTTTAGGTTGAAATCATGTTAAAGATGTTAATGATTGAAAGAAATGAGTAAAAACTAACTTACAATTGATTTGAAGAAGACTTGTTCTTGGAAAATCGCCTAAGTGTGTTTGGATTTGAGAAAATATGAAAAATGAAGCTCAAAATCGTTTAAGTTGTAAAAATTGCAGTCTCTGATATGGGAAATGCGAACTGGGGTTCGCAATTGCGAACCCTGACCTCTCAGATGTGGGAATTGGAAGTGATGTTCGCATTGCGAACACTGTACAAATTGAGGGGCTTCGCATTGCGATAAAAAATATCGCATTTGCGACAGGGCCCGTTTCGCATTTGCGGACCATTTGGTCGCATTGCGATCAGGCTGCAAAAAACCTTTCTCGCATTTGGATGCAAGGCTCGCATTTGCGAGACCTGCTTCGCAAATGGCGAAAACTGCAGAACAGGATACCAGATTTTTTTCAAAGGTTCAAAAATGCACCGTGGCTATCCAAAACTCACCCGAGGCCCTCGGGGCTCCAAACCAATTATACACACAACCTCAAAAAACATCCTACGGACTTATTCGTGTGATCAAATCGCCAAAATAACATCATAAACATCGAATTAAACTCAAAATCCAAGAATTCTTTCAAACTTGATTAAACATCAAATTTTCCAATTTAGGTCCGAATCACGTCAAACGACATCCGTTTTTAACCAAATTTCACGGGAAGGACTTTAAAAAATATAAAGACCTGTACCGGGCCGCCCGGACCAAAATACGGGCCCAATACCATCGCTTTCTAATCAGATTTCATTTCCAATTTCCTTAAACAATTTCAGAAAACAATTTTACTAAAAAAATTCATTTCTCGGGCTTGGGACCTCGGAATTCGATTCCGGGCATACGCCCACGTCCCATATTTTCCTACAGACCCTCGGGACCGTCAAATCATGGGTTCGGGTCGTTTACCCAAAACGTTGACCAGGTCAAATTTATTCATTTTAAACATCAAAACTAGCATTTTTTCACAGAATTTCATATTTAAAGCTTTTTAGCTACGTGCCCGGACTGCGCACGTAAATCAAGCGGACTCTAAATAAGGTTCAAGGCCTCGAGAAACAAAATTCAATTAAAAACAGGTGATGCACCCTTTGGGTCGTCACATTCTCCACCTCTAAAACAATCGTATTCGTCGTCGAACGGACAGAAGAAGGAAGTACCTGAGATTCGCGGAAAAAGGTGAGGATAACGGCTCCGCATATCTGACTCGGACTCCCAGGTCGATGCCTCAGGAGTCTGACCTCTCCACTGGACACGAACAGAGGGAACTCTTCGACCTCAACTTGACGAATCTGCCGGTCTAA
>NW_017671539.1:257242-281389 GCF_001879085.1 Nicotiana attenuata
GAATAGCTACCGGCTCCTACCTCATAAGACAAGTCCTTGTCCAACTGGACAGTGCTGAAATCTAACACGTGGGATGGATCGTCGTGATACCTCCGAAGCATGGACACATGAAACACTGGATGCACGGCTGATAAGCTCGGTGGTAATGTAAGTCTATAAGCCACCTCTCCAACTCATTCAAGAATCTCAAACGGACCAATGTACTAGGGCTAAGCCTGCCCTTCTTCCCAAATCTCATCACGCCCTTCATAGGCGACACTCGGAGCAATACCCGCTCACCAACCATAAAAGCCACATCTCGAACCTTGCGGTCTGCATAGCTCTTTTGCCTGGACTGAGCTGAACGGAGCCTATCCTGAATGATCCTGACCTTGTCCAAGGCCTCCTGAACCAGATCCGTACCCAACAACCGAGCCTCTCCCGGCTCAAATCACCCAACCGGAGACCGACACCGCCTACCATATAAAGCCTCATAAGGAGCCATCTGAATGCTCTTCTGGTAGCTGTTGTTGTAGGCAAACTCTGCTAAAGGCAAAAATTGATCCCATGAACCTCCAAAGTCAATGACACAAGCTCGGAGCATATCCTCCAAAATTTGAATGGTCCGCTCGGACTGTCCGTCCGTCTGGGGATGAAATGTTGTGCTCAACTCAACTCGTGTGCCCAACTCTCGCTGAACTGCTCTCCAGAAACGCGAGGTGAACTACGTACCCCGGTCCGAAATGATAGACACAGGCACACCATGAAGGCGAACAATCTCCCGAATGTAGATCTCAGCTAACCTCTCAGAAGAATAGGAGACTGCCACAGGAATGAAATGTGCTGACTTGGTCAGCCTATCAACAATGACCCAAACTGCGTCGAACTTCTTCCGAGTCAGCGGAAGTCCAGTAACAAAGTCCATAGTAATCCGATCCCACTTCCACTCGGGAAGCTCAATCCTCTGAAATAAACCACCAGGCCTCTGATGCTCGTACTTAACCTGCTGACAATTAAAATAACGAGCCACATATGCTACGATATCCTTCTTCATTCTACGCCACCAATAATGCTGCCGCAAATCCTGATACATCTTCGCGACGCCCGGATGAATAGAGTACCTGGAGCTATGGGCCTCCTCTAAAATCAACTCTCGGAGCCCATCCACATTAGGCACACATACTCGACCCTGCAATCTCAAAACTCCATCATCATCTAAGGTAACCTGCCTGGCACCTCCGCGCTGCACCGTGTCTCTAAGGACACACAAATGGGGATCATCATACTGCCGATCACGGATACGCTCCAATAATAAAGAACGAGCGACCGTGCAAGCTAACACACGACTGGGCTCAGAAACATCCAGTCTCACGAACTGATTGGCCAAAGCCTGAACATCCAAAGCAAGCGGCCTCTCACCGACCGGAATGTAAGCAAGACTGCCCATACTGGCTGACTTCCTACTCAAAGCATCGGCCACCACATTGGCCTTTCCCGGATGATATAAAATGGTGATATCATAATCCTTCAACAACTCCAACCACCTCCTCTGCCTCAAATTCAACTCCTTTTGCTTGAACAAATACTGAAGACTCTTGTGATCCGTGAACACCTCACATGCCACGCCATATAGATAATGCCTCCAAATCTTCAATGCGTGAACTATGGCTTCCAACTCCAAATCATGAACCGGATAGTTATTCTCATGAATCTTCAACTACCTCGAAGCATAGGCAATGACTTTTCCATCCTGCATCAACACTGCTCCAAGACCAACACGGGAAGCATCACAATAGACTGTATAAGGCCCTGAAACTGTGGGCAAAACTAACACCGGTGCCGTAGTCAGAGCTGTCTTGAGCTTCTGAAAGCTCGCCTCACACTTATCCGACCATCTGAACTGGGCACCCTTCTGGGTCAATCTGGTTATCGGGGCTGCAGTAGATGAAAACCCCTCCACAAACCGTCGATAGTAGCCTGCCAACCCCAAGAAGCTCCGAATCTCTGTAGCTGATGCTGGTCTAGGCCAGTTCTTGACTGCCTCAATCTTCTTTGGGTCTACCTGAATACCCTCTGTTGATACGACATGACCCAGAAATGCAACTGAACTCAACCAGAATTCACACTTCGAGAACTAAGCATATGACCGACTATACCTCAGAGTCAGAAGAACCACTCTAAGGTGCTGCTCGTGCTCCTCCTGGCTGCGAGAATATATCAATACATCATCAATGAAGACTATTACGAACGAGTCCAAATAAGGCCTGCACACTCGGTTCATCAAGTCCATGAAAGCTGCTGGGCATTTGTCAACCCGAATGACATAACCAAGAACTCATAATGCCCGTACCGAGTGCGGAAAGCTGTCTTAGGGACATCAGATGCCCTAATCCTCAACTGATGGTAGCTAGATCGCAAGTCAATCTTTGAAAATACCCTGGCACCCTGAAGCTGGTCGAACAAATCATCAATCCTCGGCAGCGGATACTTATTCTTGATTGTAACCTTGTTCAATTGCCGGTAATCAATACACATTCTCATTGACCCATCCTTCTTCTTGACAAATAACACCGGCGCACCCCAAGGCGAAACACTAGGTCTAATGAAACCCTTCTCAAGCGAATCCTGCAATTGCTCCTTTAACTCTTTCAACTCAGGCGGCGCCATACGATACGTCGGGATAGAAATGGGCTGAGTGCCCGGTACCAGATCAATGCAAAAGTCAATATCCCTGTCGGGTGGCATACCCGGCAGGTCTGAAGGAAATACCTCATGGAACTCACGAACAATGGGCACAGAATCAATAGAAGGGACCTCAGCATTAGAATCACAAACATATGCCAAATAGGCCATACACCCCTTCTCGACCACACGCCGAGCCTTCACATACGAGAAAACACTGCGGGTAGAATGACCAGGAGTCCCTCTCCACTCTAAACGAGGCATACCCGGTAAAGCTAAGGTCAAAGTCTTGGCATGACAGTCCAAGATAGCGTGATAGGGTGATAACCAGTCCATCCCCAATATAATATCGAAGTCAACCATGTCTAGAAGCAACAAATCTACACGAGTCTCAAGACCCCCAATCACCACAATACAAGAACGATGGACTCGATCGACCATAATAGAATCACCCACCGGTGTAGACACATAAATAGGAATACCCAATGCATCACTAGGCATAACCAAATACGGGGCAAAATAAGATGACAATACAAATACGTAGACCCCGGATCAAACAACACTGAAGCATCCCTATCACAGACCAGAACCGTACCTGTAATAACCGCATATGATGCCTCTACCTCGGGTCTAGCCTGAAGAGCATAACATCGGGGCTGGGGCCCACCACTCTGATCTACCTTTTTGGGACGGCCTGCTGCTGGCTGGCCTCCACTTCTGGCGGTCTGAGCTCCACCTCTAAATCCTCTAACTCCCCCTCTAGCACCTCTACCCCCGCCTCTAGCTGGCTGGGCGGCCTTTGGAACATCTGGTGCCTGAATCATAGCACGGGGACCCTGCTGCTGCGATTGAGTACTCACCAACCTCGGACCAGCCCTCCGGATATGACCATACTCACCACACTCATAACATCCACCTGAATGCTACGGCTGAGGAAACTAAGACTGACCCTGGCGGCCTGAATGACCACCCCGAAAGCTCTGGAGCGGCGGTGCACTGATAGGAGCTGGTGGTGCACTGTAGGTCTGCTGATCAGAATACTGCCCGTGAGAACCACGGCCACCTGAAGCACCGTGAGAAACCTGGAGTGCTGACTGGAAGGGCCTAGGAGGATGACCCCTATCATACGAATCTCTGCCTCCAGACGAGGCACCACTGTCTGCCTGACTGACGGGGTTTCTTGTCTGCCCTGTGACCACCCCCCTGCTATAGTACCATCTCGATCCTCCGGCCACATTGGCCGTCTCTTGAAAAGTGATATCACTCCCAGCCTCCCTAGCCATCTGAAGACGAATCGGCTAGATAAGGCCGTCAATAAACCGCTTAACCCTCTCTCTCTCGGTAGGGAGTATAACCAGAGCATGGCGAGCTAAGTCAATGAACCTGGTCTCATACTGGGTGACCGTCATGGAACCCTGCTGGAGGCACTCAAACTGCCTCCGATAGGCCTCTCTCTGAGTAATGGGGAGAAACTTCTCCAGAAATAGCTGTGTGAACTGCTCCCATGTCAAGGCTGGTGATCCTGCTGCCTAGCTAAGCAATAATCCCTCCACCAAGTCTTGGCGGATCCAGACAAGCGAAATGTAGCGAAATCAACCCCATTGGTCTCAACAATACCCATGTTCCGAAGAACCTCGTGGCAACTATCCAGATAATCCTGGGGATCATCAGTAGATACACCGCTGAATGTAGAAGTGAAGAGCTTGGTGAACCTGTCCAATCTCCACAAAGCATCGACAGACATAGCTGCTCCATCACCGGCCTGGGCTACCACGCCCGGCTAAGCTGCTCCAACTGGTTGAACTGCTGGAGTCTGAGTCTGTGGAGCTACCTGCTCCGGAGTACGAGCAGCAGGAGTCTGGGCTCCTCCTCCAGCCTGAGTAGTGGCTGGTGCTACAGGAAGAAAGCCTGCCCGGGTGACACTCTCCATGGTGCCCATTAATCGGACCAGAGCATCCTGAAGAACTGGAGTAGCTATAAACCCCTCTGGGACCTGAGCTGGGCCCACCGGAACTACTAGGGCCGGAACCACCTCATCAAAATCAACCTGAGGCTCCGCCACTGGTGCTGCTGCTCGGGGCTGAGCTCTGCCTCTACCTCGGCCTCCAGCACGGCCTCGGCCTCGCCCTCTGCCCCTCGTGGGAGCTGGTGCTGGGGGCTCGGGCTGCTGAGCTGTAGATGAGGAAGCACGTGTTCTCGCCATCTGCGAAAGAACAGAGTAGAAATTCAATTAGCTTTGAGAAACCAAACCGCACGACCAGAAAGAACAAATGTGAAACCTTTCCTAACTCTGTAGCCTCTAGGGGATAAATACAGACGTCTCCGTACCGATCCCTCAAACTCTACTGAGGTTGTCCGTGAATTGTGAGACCTATGTAACCTAGAGCTCTGGTACCAACTTATCACGACCCGGATTTCCCACCCTCGGGAGTCGTGATGGCGCCTACTCGTAGAAGCTAGGCAAGCCACGATCTTAGAAATCATTAACTCTTTCTGTTTTAATTCCTTTTTAACCAATTAAATTTACCGGAAATAAACAAATAAATTGCAGCAGAATATGAAATTTAGCGGAAGTCTTAAATAAAATATAAAACCAAAATATCACGGATCTACTCATTATTGCAACCGTAGTATTATTCAAGAATACAACAAATATCAATTTAAGACTCACGGTCATGCTCGACACCTACGCATAGATACTCGTCACCATGCCTATACGTCGTACTCCACAAGAAACACATAGCAAATATGACTCAACTCCTAATCCCTCAAGCTAAGGTTAGACCAAACACTTGCCTCGATGCCTTGAACACTACTCAAGCCTCAATTATAGCTTTACCCCTTGATTCCACCGCCAATTCGCTCGTATCTAGTCACAAATTACTTAGTTACATCAATAAGTGCTAAATGAATCAACCCCAATGCATGAAAATGAGTTTTCCAAAATTTTACCCAAAAAGTCAAAAATCGCCCTCGGGCCCACGTGGTCAAAACCCGAGGTTCGAACCAAAACCCGATTACCCATTCCCCCACGAACTCAAATATATTATTTGTTTTGAAATCGGACCTCAAATTGAGGTCCAAATCCCCAATTTTTGAAAAACCTAGGTTCTACCCAAAACACCCAATTTCCCCCATGAAAATCCTTGATTTTAGGTTGAAATCATGTTAAAAGATGTTAATGATTGAAAGAAATGAGTAAAAACTAACTTACAATTGATTTGGAAGAAGACTTGTTCTTGGAAAATCGCCTAAGTGTGTTTGGGTTTGAGAAAATATGAAAAATGAAGCTCAAAATCGTTTAAGTGTAAAAATTGCAGGTCTCTCATATGGGAAATGCGAACAGGGGTTCGCAATTGCGAACCCCGACCTCTCAGATGTGGGAATTGCGAAGTGATGTTCGCATTTGTGAACACTGTACAAATTGAGGGGCTTCGCATTTGCGATCAAAAATGTCGCATTTGCGACAGGCCCTGTTTCGCATTTGCGGACCATTTGGTCGCATTTGCGATCAGGCTGCAAAAATTCCCTTCTCGCATTTCCGATGCCAGGCTCACATTTGCGAGACCTGCTTTGCAAATGCGAAAAATGCAGAACAGGAATACCAGATTTTTTTCAAAGTTCAAAAATGCACCCGTGGCCTATCCAAAACTCACCCGAGCCCTCGGGGCTCCTTACCAATTATACACACAACCTCAAAAATATCCTACGGACTTATTCGTGTGATCAAATCGCCAAAATAACATCATAAACATCGAATTAAACCTCAAAATCCAAGAACTCTTTCAAACTTCATAAAACATCAAATTTTCCAATTTAGGTCTGAATCACGTCAAACGACGTCCGTTTTCAACCAAATTTCACAGGAAGGACTTAAAATATATATAAGACCTGTACCGGGCACCGGAACCAAAATACGGGCCCAATACCATCGCATTCTAATCAGATTTCATTTCCAATTTCCTTAAACAATTTCAGAAAACAATTTTACAAAAAAATTCATTTCTCGGGCTTGGGACCTCGGAATTCGATTCCGAGCATACGCCCACGTCCAATATTTTCCTACGGACCCTTCGGGACCGTCAAATCACGGGTCCGGGTCCGTTTACCCAAAACGTTGATCGGGGTCAAATTTATTCATTTTAACATCAAAACTTAGTATTTTTCACATAATTTCATATTTAAGCTTTCCGGCTACGCGCCCGGACTGCGCACGCAGATCGAGGCGACTCTAAATGAGGTTTTCAAGGCCTTGGAGATACAAAATTCAATTAAAAACAGGTGATGACCCTTTGGGTCATCACAGCGGACCTACTGGAGGCCTTAACTAACATCAAACAACGCTAAAATCACAAATCACACTCCATTTCAAACTTGATGAACTTTAGAACTTCGAACTTCTTCATTCGATGCCGAAACCTATCAAATCACCTTCAATTGACCTAAAATTTTCCACACAAGTCATATTCGACATTACGAACCTACTCCAACTTCTGGAATCGGAATCCGACCCCGATATCAAAAAGTCCACCTCCGGTTAAACTTCTCAAAAACCTCCAAATTTCTAACTTTCGCCAAATGACTCCAAAATGACCTACGGACCTCTAAATCCACTTCGATCGCGCTCCCAATACCAGAATTACCATACGGAGTTATTCCCAGACTCGAAATCCCAAACGGACATCAATAACACTGAAATGCACTTCAACCCAAACTTATGAAATTCTTCCAAAATGCTAACTTACACAATAGGCGCCGAAACGCTCTCGGGTTATCCAAAACCCGATCCGGACACACGCCCTAGTCCAAAATCATCATACGAATCTGTTGGAATCTTCAAATCTCGTTTCCGAGGTCGTTTACTCAAAAACCTAATCTTAGTCAATTCTTCCAACTTAACGCTTTCGAAATGAGCATTTCTTTCTAAATCAACTCCAAAAATTCCCGGAATTCAATTACGATCATGCGTACAAGTCATAATACCTGAAGTGAAGCTGCTCATGGCCTCAAACCGCTGAATGATGCGCTAGAGCTCAAAACGACCGTTCGGGTCGTTACATTTTTCCATAGGCACAATTTTAAATATAGTTCGAGTGTCTAATAGGACATTGCTATAGTTGAGGTGTTTAAGTGAAAAATAGTGACAAGCTTAACGGGCTGGCTGTGTATTTGGCCATAAAAATATTTAATAATCTTAATCGTAATACTATATATCTAAACTAAATTTTCTCTCCTTAAGTCTTATCACAAAATTAACACTTCAATTGAAACAGTACGAGTAGATCAGATGAATTTTCCCTTTTTTTTTAAACCGTCAAATATTTTTTAAAAATTATTTGCACAAACTACCAATAGTGGGGATTGAAGAACATAATTAACTTAACTGATTGTCAATTATGCTATGATAAAAGCTTGGAGTACACTTATTGAAAATCTTTTATTAAAATCATAAAATAAGATTCATTAATAACCAACCATTGTACCTTCCCTACACTAGTTATTAAAAATGACAAGTTTTCTACTAAATAGACAAGCATAATTGTGGACATAATTAATGTAGCTTTTGGTTCAAGTTGTTAACACCACATGATGTCCGTTTCATGTCTGAACTTCTATTCAAAATGAAGAAATTGTTTTTAGGTCCCATGTTTGCTATTGAGGTTGATATAGGAACTCTTTTGGTAAACTTAGACTTGATCTCAAAAATTGGGTATTTTATATTTATACCCAGTTTTTTCATTTTGTATACTATTTGTATATATATATTTAACAAAAATTTTGATGAAGCAGTTACGTGACATCACTTGCCGCAAGGTGTATCCGCCCCTGCTCATCAGACGATTCAAGTAAAGAATTGATTGAGTGGCCTCATTAGCTCGGACAATTAATGATTCATATGCTTAATCTGAAGAAATAATTAATCCAACGGATCGAGCTCATGAGAAATAATTAAGTTTTTGGATGCTTAAGAAAAGTTATGAGATGCTTGGCAAGGATTAGAGAATTGATTAGCAGGATCACACAGTGACTATAGTTCTCTAGTTAATTTATGAAAATGGAAAAATTTATTTGATATTATGAATAACTGATCATAAAGGTATAACATGAACCTTTTATTTTTGGTCAAAATCAAACTAAACCAATTATATCGGGTTGGATTGGTTCGGTTTTATCGGATTTTTTGAATTTTTTTTATTATATTGATATTATTTCAATCTTACTTTGTTAAAGTTATAGATAAAGTTTTGATAAGTGGTATATTTAATAAAAATTTAAAATACTGATAAACAGATCTATTAGAATATTCTTATGAGAGATTTTTTTTTTTTTTTGTAATACATGATAGTTATTTTCTTAGTCGTCTAACAATAACTTTTCATTGATGTACCCTTTCAAGGATAACAAAATTTAATAATTAAACATAAAAGTCAATATGATAACTAAATAATGGTATGTTCTATTTAATTTTTTATTATCGAAATGCCATTTCAAATTCAAAAATTTATAAGAATTTAATAGATCTTGATATATGAATATGGAAGAACAAAGATATTGACGCATTTCAATAACATTTGATAAAGAAAGTGATGATACAGTCCATTATTTAAAGTAAATAAAAATGGACGCACTTCGTAATTTTATTAAATATTACATCCCATGGGAGGATCCCAAATATTTCTAGATAATTGTTTTTGAAAAAATTCTATATAAAGGTTTTAATGTATATGTATAAAAATTATATATTTATATGTCGATTTGGTTTGGGCTTTTTTACTCAATATTAAACCAAATCAAACCAAATTTAATCGGATTTTTTAAGCAAATTTGACTTCCTATAACAAAGGTTGATACCTTATTTATTATAAATAAGTACCCTTTAAAAAAATTATGTCTTATAGCTACCTTTTAATTTTAATAGCAAAATATCTATTTATGGCCACTTCCTACCTTAATAACCCATTAAATACACTGTGTACTATTTTTCTCTCTCCCTCTCTCCTCCTTTCTCTTTCCTCTTTCTTCTTTTTTTCCCCTGATTTTTTCCTCCCCCTGTGACGACCCAAAGGGTCATCACCTGTTTTCTTACCCATTCTGTGCTTCCGAGGCCTTGAAAACCTCATCTATAGTCGCCTCGTTTTGCGTGCGCAGTCCGGGCGCGTAGCCGGAAAGTTTAGATATGAAATTCTGTGAAGTATGTTAAATTTTGATATTTAAAATGAATAAATTTGACTTCCGTCAACATTTTGGGTAAACGGACCCGGACCCGTGATTTGACGGTCCCGGAGGGTCCGTAGGAAAATATGGGACTTGGGCGTATGCCCGGAATTGAGTTCCGAGATCTCGAGCCTGAGATATGAATTTTTAAGTGAACCTGTTTTCTAAAAATGTTTAGAGAAAACTGAAATGAAATCGGATTGGAAGGTAATGGTATCAGGCCCGTATTTTGGCTCCGGCGCCCGGTACAAGTCTTATATATGATTTGAATCACTCCTGTAAAGTTTGGTTAGAAACGGACGTCGTTTGACGGGATCCGGACCCTAAATGGGAAATTGATGTTTAATAGGAGATTTTGGAAATTTCATTGATCTTTGAGGTTTAATTCGATGTTCATGGTGTTATTTTGGTAATTTGATTGCACGAATATGTTTGTAAGATGTTTTGAGGTTGTATGTATACTTGGATTAGAGTTTTCAGGGCTCGGGTGAGTTTCGAGTAGGCTCCGGGATGCCTTAGGCTTAAAAGATCAGATGTTGCAGGTTCAGGAAATATTGCAGGTCTCTGAACCCTCCAGCGCGGTCCGCGAGAAATCGCGTGCGGCCGCGGAGGGGCCTGCGCGGCCGCGGTCGCCTTTGAGCGGTCCGCGGTGGATGATGTGCTGCCGCGGTCGGCTTTGTGCGGTCCACACAGGGCTATGATTTGCAGGTCTTCAGGGAGGCCTGTGCGGCCGCGGTCCTTTTTGCGCGGTCCGCACAGGGAGCTTCAGAGGGGTATAAATAAACGGGAATTTCAGTTCTTTACACTTTTCCAAAACCCCAAAACATAAGAGGCGATTTTACAAACAAACTTTCTTCTCCAAACGATTGGTAAGTGATTTCTAACTCATTTTCTTCACTCATCAACATCTTCTAACATGATTTAAACTTCAAATCAAAGATTTTCATGGGGAAATTGGGTATTTTGGGTAGAACCTAGGTTTTTTTTCAAAAATTGGGGATTTGGACCTCAATTTGAGGTTCGATTTCAAAACAAATTATATATTTGGGTTGGTGGGGGAATGGGTAACCGGGTTTTGGTTCGAACCTCGGGTTTTGACCATGTGGGCCCGGGGCATTTTTGACCTTTTTGGGTAAAACTAGGGAAAACTTATTTTCATGCATTGGGAATGATTCATTTAGCAATTATTAATGTAATTTAGTAAATTGTGACTAGATTCGAGCGGATTGGTGGAGAAATCAAGGGGTAAAACTATAATTGAGGCTTGAGTTGAATTCAAGGCATCGAGGCAAGTGTTCGGTCTAACCTTGGCTTAAGGGATTAGGAGTTGAGTCTTACTTGCTATTTATTTTGTGTCGAGTACGACGTATAGGCATGGTGACAAGTATCTATACGTTGGTGTCGAGCATGACTGTGGGTCTTAAATTGATAGTTCTTGTATTTTTAATGGATTCTATGAAAGCTTGATTGATGATTCTCGATACTGAGCAAGGATTTAGTTTATTCCCGTGGACTTTAGTTATGACTGAGTATTGGTATTAATTGTGTCAAGTAGAAGTTTAATAAGATTGGTTATAGCTGACTCTCCCTTGCCGGGACATTTGATTTGATATTTTGTTCCCTTATCGGGAAGTTATTATATTGTTGTTCCCTTGCCGGGAAGTTATTATATCATTGTTCCCTTGACGGGAAGTTATTATATTGTTGTCCCCTAGCCGGGATTATTTTATTATGTTGTGTTGGATGGAAATGGGAGCGGGTGGTACGCCTACCACAAGATTTTATGAAATGGGAGCGGGTGGTACGCCTACCACAAGTTTGATGAAATGGGAGCGGGTGGTACGCCTACCACAATTGATTGATGAAATGGGAGCGGGCGGTACGCCTACCACAAGATTTTATGAAATGGGAGCGGGTGGCACGCCTATCACAAGATTTTATGAAATGGGAGCGGGTGGTACGCCTACCACAAGATTGATGAAATGGGAGCGGGTGGTACGCCTACCACAAGTGATTGATGAAATGGGAGCGGGTGGTACACCTACCAAAAAATTTTATGAAATGGGAGCGGGTGGTACGCCTACCACGAGTTATGAGAAATGGGATCGGGTTGCACGCTTGCAACAAGATGAGCTGAACATGAAAATTGCCTTTATTTCTTATTTTCGTGTTAGAAGCTAGACTGTAGATTTTCCTCTATTATTCCTGATATTCTGGTTATATCTGTTACCCCTAAAGCATGTTCCCTCCCCCAGTTTTCATTGTTTATTTCTATTTCCTCTTCGTTGTATTGTATATATATATATATATATATATATATATATATATATATATATGTGCACAGGTTTATCTGGAGTCTGGTCCTAACCTTGTCACTACCTCGCCGGGGTTAGGCCAGGCACTTACCAGCACATGGGGTCGGTTGTGCTGATGCTACACTTTGTGATCTTTTGCACAAATCCGGGTGTCGGAGCAGCTTACGGTGCGCAGCAGTAGCCAAGGAGCAGTCCTTCAGTCCACGAGATTCCGAGGTAGTCCTGCAGGTGTCCGCAGGCCCGACATCTCCTTTTATCCCCTTTTCTGACCTGTTTCCCTTGTACCGAGACAGAGTTTTATTATTTTGTTTCAGACTTTGTATTTAGCATTCTTAGATGGTCCGTGAAATATTGTGACACCAGGTGCTGGGTAGAGACTTGTATTGATGTTTAGACGCAGTTGCTATATTTTCAGTTCAGACTTCCGCTATCTTTTATTAATCGCAGTATTTTAATTGCTTATTCATCTATAATTCAAATTGTTTAATCATGGATTAAATGAGTTAGGATAATGTTTGCGAATATTCTTGGCTTGCCTAGCTTCCACGAGTAGGCGCCATCACGACTCTCGAGGGTGGGGATTTCGGGTCGTGACAAGTTGGTATCAGAGCTCTAGGTTACATAGGTCTCACAACTCACGGACAAGCTTAGTAGAGTCTGAAGGATCGGTACGGAGACGTCTGTATCTATCCCCCAGGGACTACTGAGTTAGGAAAAATTTCACATTTGTTCTTCCTTATCGTTGGTTTGGTTTCCCAACGCTAATTGGATTTCTACTCTATTCTTTCGCAGATGGCGAGAACACGCGCTTCCTCATCTTCTGATCAGCAGTCCGAGCCCCAGGCAGCTCCCGCTAGGGGCAGAGGCCGAGGCCGTGCTAGAGGCCGAGGTAGGGGCAGAGCTCAGCCCCGAGCAGCAGCACTAGTGACGGAGCCTCAGGTTGACTTTGACGAGGAGGTTCCGACCCAGGCCCCAGCATTTCTGGTGGGCCCAGCTTAGGTCCTAGAGGGGTTTATTGCTACCCCAGTTCTTCAGGACGCTCTGGTCCGATTGGTGGGTCTCATGGAGAGTGTTACCCGAGCAGGTTTGCTTCCTGTAGCACCAGCCGTCTCTCTGGCTGGAGGAGGGGCCCAGACTCTTGCTACTCGCACTCCGGAGCAGGGAGCTCCCCCGATTCAAACTCCAGCAGTTCAGCCAGTTGGAGTAGCTTAGCCGGGTGTGGTAGCCCAGGCCGGTGATGGGGCAGCTATGTCTGCCGATGCTTTATGGAGATTGGATTGATTCACTAAGCTCTTCACTACTACCTTCAGCGGTGCATCTACCGAGGATCCTCAAGATTATTTGGACAGCTGCCACGAGGTTCTTCGGAACATGGGTGTTGTTGAGACCAATGGGGTTGATTTCGCTACATTCCGGTTGTCTGGGTCTGCCAAGACTTGGTGGAGGGATTATTGTATAGCTAGACCAGCAGGATCTCCAGCCTTGACCTGGGAGCAGTTCACACATCTATTTCTGGAGAAGTTTCTCCCTATTACTCAGCGAGAGGCCTATCGGAGGTAGTTCGAGCGTCTCCATCAGGGATCCATGATAGTCACCCAGTACGAGACCAGGTTTATTGATTTGGCTCGCCATGCTCTTGTGATACTTCCCACTGAGAGGGAGAGAGTGAGACGATTTATTGATGGACTCATCCAGCCTATTCGCCTCCAGATGGCTAGAGAGAGTGGGAGCGAGATATCCTTTCAGGATGCGGCCAATGTGGCCCGGAGGATTGAGATGGTATTGTCACAGGGGGGTGGTCATAGAGCAGACAAGAGACCCCGTCAGTCAGGCCGATTCTGTGGTGCCTCGTCTGGAGGCAGAGATTCATATGATAGGGGTCAGCCTTCTAGGCCTTTCCATGAGCCCTCCAGGTTTCTCACGGTGCTTCTGGTAGCCGTGGTCCTCAGACGCAGTATCCCGATCAACAGTCTTTCAGTGCACCACCAGCACCTATTAGTGCACCACCACTTCAGAGTTTTCAGGGTCATCAGCCCCAGCAGCCGAGGGCTTGTTTTACTTGTGGCGACACGAGGCACATTGCTAGGTATTGCCCTCGCGCGCCAGGTGGCTCTCAGCATCAGAGTTCTCGTGCTTTGGTTCAGGCACCAGCTGTTCCACAGCCCGCCCAGCCAGCTAAAGGTGGGGGTAGAGGTACTAGAGGTGGAAGTAGAAGTCATAGAGGTGGAGCTCAGACCGCCAGAGGTGGAGGCCAGCCAGCAGCAGGCCGACCCAGAGAGGTAGATCAGAGTGGTGGGGCCCAGCCCCGATGTTATGCTCTTCAAGCCAGGCCCAAGGCAGAGGCTTTAGATGCGGTTATCACAGGTACGGTTCTGGTTTGTGATAGAGATGCTTCTGTGTTGTTTGATCCGAGGTCTACGTATTTGTATGTGTCAACCTATTTTGCCCCGTATTTGATCATGCCTAGTGATGCATTGGGTATTCCTGTTTATGTGTCACGCCGATGGGTGATTCTATCGTGGTCGATCGAGTCCATCGTTCTTGCGTTGTGGTGATTGGGGGTCTGGAGACTCGTGTAGATTTGTTGCTTTTAGACATGGTTGACTTTGACATTATATTGGGGATGGATTGGTTATCACCCTATCACGCTATCTTGGACTATCATGCCAAGACTGTGACCTTAGCTTTAGCGGGTATGCCTCGTTTAGAGTGGAGAGGGACTTCTGGTCATTCTACCCGTAGTGTTATATCGTATGTGAAGGCTCGACGTATGGTCGAGAAGGGGTGTTTGGCCTATTTAGACTATGTTCGTGATTCCAGTGATGAGGTTCCCTCTATTGAATCTGTGCCCGTTGTTTGTGAGTTCCCTGACGTTTTTCCTTCAGACCTGCCGGGTATGCCACCCGACAGGGATATTGATTTCTGCATTGATCTGATTTCGGGCACTCAGCCCATTTCTGTTCCGCCATATCGCATGGCCCCGCCGGAGTTGAAGGAGCTAAAGGAACAGTTGCAGGATTTGCTTGAGAAGGGTTTCATTAGACCCAGTGTCTCACCTTGGGGTGCGCCGATGTTATTTGTAAAGAAGAAGGATGGGTCAATGAGAATGTGTATTGATTACCGGCAATTGAATAAGGTAACGATCAAGAATAAGTATCCATTGCCGAGGATTGATGATTTGTTCGACCAGCTTCAGGGTGACAGGGTATTTTCCAAGATTGACTTCGATCTGGCTACCATCAGTTGAGGATTAGGGCATCCGATGTCCCTAAGATAGCCTTCCGCACTCGGTACAGGCATTATGAGTTCTTGGTTATGTCATTCGGGTTGACAAATGCCCAGCAGCTTTCATGGACTTGATGAACCGAGTGTTCAGGACTTATTTGGACTCATTCGTGATAGTTTTAATTGATGATATATTGACATACTCCCGCAGCCAGGAGGAGCACGAGCAGCACCTTAGAGTGGTTCTTCAGACTCTGAGGGATAGTTAGTTATATGCCAAGTTCTCCAAGTGTGAGTTCTGGCTGAGTTCAGTTGCATTTCTGGGTCATGTTGTATCAGCAGAGGGTATTCAGGTGGACCCAAAGAAGATTGAGGCAGTCAAGAACTGGCCTAGACCAGCATCAGCTACAGAGATTCGGAGTTTCTTGGGGTTGGCAGGCTACTATCGACGGTTCGTGGAGGGGTTTTCATCTATTGCAGCCCCGATGATCAGATTGACTCAGAAGGGTGCCCAGTTCAGATGGTCGGATGAGTGTGAGGCGAGCTTTCAGAAGCTCAAGACAGCTCTGACTACGGCACCGGTATTGATTTTGCCCGCAGGTTCATGGCCTTATACAGTCTATTATGATGCTTCCCGTGTTGGGCTTGGAGCACTGTTGATACAGGATGGCAAGGTCATTGCCTATGCTTCGAGGCAGTTAAAGATTCATGAGAAGAACTATCTGGTTCATGATTTAGAGTTGGCAGCCATTGTTCACGCATTGAAGATTTGGAGGCATTATCTGTATGGCATGGCATGTGAGGTGTTCACGGATCACAAGAGTCTTCAGTATTAGTTCAAGCAAAAGGAGTTGAATTTGAGGCAGAGGAGGTGGTTGGAGTTGTTGAAGGATTATGATATCACATTCTATATCATCCGGGGAAGGCCAATATGGTGGCCGATGCATTGAGTAGGAAGTCAGCCAGTATGGGCAGTCTTGCTTATATTCCGGTCAGTCAGAGGCCACTTGCTTTGGATGTTCAAGCTTTGGCCAATCGATTTGTGAGGCTGGATGTTTCTGAGCCTAGTCGAGTGTTAGCTTGCATGGTCGCTCGTTCTTTATTATTGGAGTGTATCCGTGATCGATAGTTTGATGATCCCCATTTGTGTGTCCTTAGAGACACGGTGCAGCGAGGAGGTGCCAGGCAGGTTACATTAGATACGGATGGAGCCTTGAGATTGCAGGGGCGAGTTTGTGTGCCTAATGTGGATGGTCTCCGAGAATTGATTTTATAGGAGGCCCATAGCTCCGGTACTCTATTCATCCAGGCACCGCGAAGATGTATCAGGATTTACGGCAGCATTATCGGTGGCGTAGAATGAAGAAGGACATCGTAGCATATGCGGCTCGTTGCTTGAATTGTCAGCAGGTTAAGTACGAGCATCAGAGGCCTGGTGGTGTATTTCAGAGGATTGAGCTTCCCAAGTGGAAGTGGGAGTGGATTACTATGGACTTTGTTACTGGACTTCCGCAGACTCGGAAGAAGTTCGACGCAGTTTGGCTCATTGTTAATAGGCTGACCAAGTCAGCACACTTCATTCCTGTGGCAGTCTCCTATTCTTCTGAGAGGTTGGCCGAGATCTATATTCGGGAGATTGTTCGCCTTCATGGTGTGCCCGTATCTATCATTTCGGACCGGGGTACGCAGTTTACCTCGCGCTTCTGGAGAGCATTTCAGCGAGAGTTGGGCACGCGAGTTGAGTTGAGCACAACATTTCATCCCCAGACGGACGGACAGTTCGAGCGGACTATTCAGATCTTAGAGGATATGCTCCGAGCTTGTGTCATTGACTTTGGAGGTTCGTGGGATCAGTTCTTGCCTTTAGCGGAGTTTGCCTACAACAACAGCTATCAGTCGAGCATCCAGATGGCTCCTTATGAAGCCTTATATGGTAGGCGGTGTCGGACTCCGGTAGGGGTGTTCGTGGTTCGGTTTGGATCGGTTTTTTCCAAAAACGAAACCAAACCAAGTAAGTCGGTTTTTCAAATATTAGAACCAAACCAAACCAATTAAGTCGATTTTTTCTCGATTCGATTTATGACGGGTTTTGTCGGTTTTTCAATTTTTTCGGTTATTTATCATTTTTTTCTTGAATATAAGACATACACTACCAAAAACATATTCCGGCGACCACATTTTCAACGTAACACTATCAAATCAATTGCCCTTTGAGAAATCTATTATTTACCAAAACATATTGATGATAATTGAATCAAATAGTGATGAATAATTTAAGGACTCAATTAAAAATATATATTTTTTTTAACATGAAATGGATTCTTACACTTAACAAAAGAAAACTACCAATCAAACTAGAATATTAAGGTAAAAAATTGTACTAAAATTGCAAACGATTAACATTCACCATAAATTTTTTGAAACTTTATATAAAAATATACATATATATAGGTGTAATAATAAATTTGAAATAGCTACTCCTATAGTCGGTTTGGTTCGGTTTTTTTCAGTTATTTTTTTATTAAAACCAAAACCAAACCAAATTTGATCGGTTTTTAAAATTCAAAACCAAAACCAAACCAAACCAAAAAGTATCGGTTTTTTTGGTCGGTTTGGTTTGATTTTCGATTTGGTTCAGATTTTCGGGTTTTTATGAACACCCCTAGTCTCCGGTTGGATGGTTTGAGCCGGGAGAGGCTCGGTTGTTGGGTACGGATCTGTTTCAGGAGGCCTTGGACAAGGTCAGGATTATTCAGGATAGGCTTCTATGCAGGCAAAAGAGCTATGCAGACCGCAAGGTTTGAGATGTGGCTTTTATGGTTGGTGAGCGGGTATTGCTCCGAGTGTCGCCTATGAAGGGCGTGATGAGATTTGGGAAGAAGGGCAAGCTTAGCCCTAGGTTCATTGGTCCGTTTGAGATTCTTGATCGAGTGGGAGAGGTGGCTTATAGACTTGCTTTGTCGCCGAGCTTGTCAGCCGTGCATCCAGTATTTCATGTGTCCATGCTTCGGAGGTATCACCGCGATCCAACCCACGTGTTAGATTTCAGCACTGTCCAGTTGGACAAGGATTTGTCTTATGCGGAGGAGCCGGTAGCTATTCTAGATCGGGATGTTCGTTAGTTGAGATCCAAGAGTTTTCCTTCTGTTCGTGTTTAGTGGAGAGGTCAGCCTCCTGAGGCATCGACCTGGGAGTCCGAGTCCGATATGCGGAGCCGTTATCCTCATCTGTTCCCCGACTCCGGTACTTTCCTCTTCTGTCCGTTCGAGGACGAACGGTTGTTTTAGAGGTGGAGAATCTGACGACCCAAAGGGTCATCACCTGTTTTCTTACCCATTCTGTGCTTCTGAGGCCTTGAAAACCTCATCTATAGTCGCCTCGTTTTACGTGCGCAGTCCGAGCACGTAGCCGGAAAGCTTAGATGTGAAATTCTGTGAAATATGTTAAATTTTGATATTTAAAATGAATAAATTTGACTTCGGTCAAAATTTTGGGTAAACGGACCCGGACCCGTGATTTGACGGTCCCGGAGGGTCCGTAGGAAAATATGGGACTTGGGCGTATGCCCGGAATTGAGTTCCGAGGTCTCGAGCCCGAGATATGAATTTTTAAGTGAACCTGTGTTTCTAAAAATGTTTAGAGAAAACTGAAATGAAATCGGATTGGAAGGTAATGGTATCAGGCCCGTATTTTGGTTCCGGCGCCCGGTACAAGTCTTATATATGATTTGAATCACTCCTGTAAAGTTTGGTTAAAAACGGACGTCGTTTGACGGGATCCGGACCCTAAATGGGAAATTGATGTTTAACAGGAGATTTTGGAAATTTCATTGATCTTTGAGGTTTAATTCGATGTTCATGGTGTTATTTTGTTAATTTGATCGCATAAATATGTTCATAAGATGTTTTGAGGTTGTGTGTATACCTGGATTAGAGTTTTGAGGGCTCGGGTGAGTTTCGAGTAGGCTCCGGGATGCCTTAGGCTTAAAAGATCAGATGTTGCAGGTTCAGGAAATATTGCAGGTCTCTGAACCCTCCATCGCGGTCTGTGATAAATCGCGTGCGGCCGCGGAGGGGCCAGCGCGGACGCGGTCACCTTTGAGCGGTCCGCGGTGGATGCTGTGCGGCCGCGGTCGGCTTTGTGCGGTCCGCACAGGGCTGTGATCTGCAGGTCTTCAGGGAGGCTTGTGCGGCCGCGGTCCTTTTTGCGCAGTCGGCACAGGGAGCTTCAGAGGGGTATAAATAAACGGGAATTTCAGTTATTTTACACTTTTCCAAAACCCCAAAACATAAGAGGCGATTTTACAAACAAACTTTCTTCTCCAAACGATTGGTAAGTGATTTCTAACTCATTTTCTTCACTCCTTAACATCTTCTAAAATGATTTCAACTTCAAATCAAATATTTTCATGGGGAAATTGGGTATTTTGGGTAGAACCTAGGTTTTTTTTCAAAAATTGGGGATTTGGACCTCAATTTGAGGTCCGATTTCAAAACAAATTACATATTTGGGTTCGTGGGGGAATGGGTAACCGGGTTTTGGTTCGAACCTCGGGTTTTGACCACGTGGGCCCGGGGGCATTTTAGACCTTTTTGTAATACTTGGGAAAACTTATTTTCATGCATTGGGAATGATTCATTTAGCAATTATTAATGTAATTTAGTAAATTGTGACTAGATTCTAGCGGATTGGTGGAGAAATCAAGGGGTAAAACTATAATTGAGGCTTGAGTTGAATTCAAGGCATCGAGATAAGTGTACTGTCTAACCTTAGCTTGAGGGATTAAGAGTTGAGTCTTACTTGCTATTTGTTTTGTGTCGAGTACGACGTATAGGTAGGGGTGAGCGTTCGGTCGGTTCGGTTCGGTTTGAAGAAATTCGGTTCGGTTATTTGGTTTTCGGTTTTGTAAATACAGTAACTAAAACCGAACTGAAATAAGTTCGGTTAAGTTTGGTTTTTAAATTTCAGTTCGGTTTATTTTGGGTCGGTTTTCGGTTTGAAAATAATCATATTGGGCTGGGCTTCTTTTGCGTAAAAATTGGACTAATTTGTTGGGTTTTTTCAAAATTTTGGACTTTTTGAATGTGATAAGTCATAAATCTGTTCTTTTATTTACATAATCATAAACTATATATAGGCTAAGACCATATATAACAAACACTATTACACTAGGCCCAATTTTACATAGTTCAGTCTAAGCCTGGATTCTTTGAGCTGGGAATGAGATGACCGAAAAAAGGAGCAATTTATTGCATCAGTTTAAACATTGATTTCTTAATCTGGTATGGGTTCCCTGTTACTCAAATCTGGTAACCAAAATCTGTATGAGTTCCTTGTTACTCAAATCATCCTAATAAAAAGAGACCTTACAAGTTACAATTGATGCTGCTAATAAATATAACCAAAAGATGCTGCTAATTACACCTCTACTTGGTCCATACAAGATCTCACAATCATACAAAACAAATATAAGCTAGGGAGTAGGGAGTAGTTACAACCAAAAGAGCACTATATTACATAACCAAAAAACCAAAAGAGCTATGCTACTTTGCTGCCACTGTTTACAGCCATGAAAGAACAAAAAACTTAGAATCTATGCTACTTTGCTGCCATTGTTTAGTACAAGCATATTACATAACCAAAAGAGTAGTCCAAAAGTTAGAAAGTTTTCATGCTGCTGAAGTCTCAAAACCAGAGAAGTAACTACATTAAGTAGCATGAAACAAGTGAAGTCTATTTACTGTGAAGTCTATTTACTGCAGCATAACTTCCATTTAGGCACCATGATCAAACCTTTGCAACAAAAGACATAATTATTTTAAAAATACAATTGATTTATAATAAAGTGTATCAATGTTATATCTTCAAATATACAGAAGGCTATCAACTTACTACACATGCCACAGGTTGCAACTATATGTCAATAATAGTTGAATCTTTTGCACTGTTAGCCAAATCTAAGGAAAATATTGAAGAAAACTTTGTCATGCATCAGTATTAAGTAAACTATTTGTAATATAATAAATGCAAAACACAAAATAATTACCAAGTTCCAGTTGTTCCAGATACTCCAAGTCTTCCTCAACTTTAATAGGAATAGGTTCACTTCTAAGCCAATCTTGAAGACAAATAAGAGATTGCACCAGTTTAGGTGTCAGCGAACTCCTGAACGGGTCAAGAATGCGACCTCCCGTGCTGAATGCACATTCAGATGCAACACTTGAAATAGGAATGGCTAGCACATCACGAGCCATCTCCGCAAGAATGGGAAATCTAGGCTCATTGACTTTCCACTACTTTAAGATTTTAAAGTCATCTGTTTCAGGCTCAAGATCTTCAGCAAGATATCTTTCTAAGTCTGATTTAGTACCTAAACCTCCTGTCACTTCCTTATGTTTCTCAAATTCCATTTTTGTTCTCATTGTTCCTCTTTTCGAAAAGCTACCATAACCACTGACACTAGCTAAAAGAAGACGAGAAGTAGTCTATAACTTATTGACTTAAGTTACATTATATATTAAAATTAAAAAAATAGATTGATTGAAGATACTAACGTTGTGCTTTCTTTGGTCGTTATATTGCGGGTCAGTTTCTTACTTCATGTTCTATACCAATTCTATTACCAATAGCTAGATAGTTCCATCCAAATGATTACGCTACTTAAAAAACGAATTTTCCTCACTTTACTACCCTGCTCAACAATTAAACAAAATAGATAGATAGAATAAAGAGATATAGTTCATCAGTTGAGCTCCTTCTAGTTGATCGCTCTCACTCTGCTGGGTTCGCGCTTTGACGTTTCATTGGAGTTGTCGAGGTAGCTGCTGGCGTCGCAGAGTCGCAGATTACTTTCCTCCAGTTCTCTCGGTATTGATATAATCCGCGTAACTTCAGACTATTGTAGTATAGTATTGATTACGCATCCGTCTATTACTGGTAGACGAGGCTCTAGACTCATGCCGGGCTCCAACATTATTTTTTTCGCAGCATCTTTGGGAGGGTTGCTCCTGTATTGTTGATATTAACGGGAGACCGTTTTCGCTCTTGTAATTATCAGGGACCATATATTGGTTGGATTTTCTTCGTGTTATTGATTTTTAAATAAATGGTTTTGAGCTCTTAACGCTCGGGTTGAGAGTATATTGGTCGGGCTTGCCTAGCAGTTTGTGTTGGGCGCCGATGCACGATCGGGTTTTGGGGTCGTGACATCCCTGCTTCCACGCCTCAACCCATGAACTTTTCAATTTACCGGCATGTCCGCAGCAGGCACTGGGAGCTCTTCATAGTGAATTTCTGCATACCAAGTGTGGTAAGCCAGAAGAAAACACCCTTTGCTGCCATTCTTTGAAGTTGGTTCCAGAAAATTTCCCCGTTTCTTTCCTCAGCCGAGGAACAGCGTGCGGCTTGACGAGGTATCGTCATTGCACCAACAGTCGCAGAAGGATTTCCCATTTTCATTTGCCATTTCCTTACTGTCACAACAACAGAAGAAATCATCAATTAATGAGCAAACCAGGAAACAGTAAATATACGTAATTCAATAAACATTTAGTAATTGTAAAAAACATAATATTTTTATATACTGTTTATCAGAAAAACGCATAAAGGTTTTTCATGTTCTTCAAATCTTTTCTGAATTTCAATACCCCTGCTGAAGTTTTTATATCTTCAAATCAGAACTATAAAAATCCCAAGACAGAATACAGAATATACTAAAATTAATTTCCTTAAGATTGTTATCAATCTGTAATTGTTGTATAATAATAAATAATAAATCTTTTCTGAAAAACAGAACAGAAGTTAGTAGAAAATTTATTTCGAAAAATAGTAAATTTCTTCAAATAAATTACTGAAACCGTTTGTAAGGACCAAATGGAGCCACTGAAATACACAGTGTGTCCTTAAGGAAATTATTCCCCTCAAGTACCGCGAGGTTTTGGAATATATCCTCCCAGGATAGAACTGATTTAGACTCACGGCCGGGAGTGTTGGTACAAAAACGCCGAATGATCAGCGAACCCAACTCGATGGCATAGCAAAACACACTGGAATTGTATGTGCAGAAGAGAAGAAGATAATCAGAAAATTTGGTAAGGTAAATATTTTGGGATTTTGAAGTATATTTATAGCCACTTGGTGCTTGTTTTGAAAGTGGTTGCAATCTTTCATAACAGCCATAGCTGTTTGGAACAGGTGTGACAACTGTTTTCGAACAGCCAATCGGCTGTTCAAAATAATTTGCGGGAAATATAAACGTGATTTAAAATAATCGGGAAAGAAAAACGGGCCGGACCGGACCGGATCACGGGTTATTTCGGATTGATTTTATTTAATTAATTTAATTAATTAATTAAATATTTGAAAAATTTTGTCAAAAAGATTATCAATCAAGCTTTTTGGTTTCAGTGTTGTTGAGACTTGAGAGGTTCAACTTTTATTAAAACGAAGAAAAGCTAAGGTCAATAATGCAGAATATTATGGTTTAACTATTTTCATGGAATGCAATACTGGTGGCTGTTTTATTGGTAGACGGAAAAATTCCGATTTAACTATGCAATCAATTTTGGATCCCCGTACAAGCTTGATTATTTCCTTTTGCAATTTGTGAGGATGTTGGAGAAAAGAAGGGAAAAATTGATTTAGAGAGTGAAAAATTATATAGATTCTTTGTTTGATTATTATGTAAAGAAAAATTCACAAGGAGCATCATCTGCTTCATCTGGAACACAAC
>NW_017671540.1:0-66066 GCF_001879085.1 Nicotiana attenuata
TCACGACCCGGATTTTCCACCCTCGGGAGTCGTGATGGCGCCTACTCGTAGAAGCTAGGCAAGCCAAATTTAATACCTTTCGTTTACAACGTAGTCCCTTTTATCAATTTATGGCAACAATATCAAAATAACGAAATTTAATAGTAGCGGAAGTCTTAATTATAGAAACTGAATCAAAATGCGGAATAGTCAATATAAGCCTCTACCCAAGACTGGTGTCACAATACTCACGAACTGCTAAGAAATACTAAATACAAATGTCTGAAAGTACACATAAGCTGTTTGTCTCAAATACAAGGAGGCAACAGACTAAAAGAGAGAATAAGGGAGACGCCGGGCCTGCGGACGCCTGCAAGGCTACCTCGGGTCTCGCTGGACTGAAGGCCTGCTCCCGTACTAATGCTGCTGCTGCTGCTGCTCGGAACCTGGACCTGTGCAAATAGCACAGAGTGTAGCATCAACACAACCGACCCCATGTGCTGGTAAGTATCGAGCCTAACCCCGGCGAAGTAGTGACGAGGCTAGACTGGACTACCACATAAACCTGTGCAATTATATATATACAGCAGAATCGAAGTACAAGGCAAGTAAAACAATATGGGAGGGGAAGCATGCTGTGGGGAGATAAAAGTTTCAAATATAAATGGACTAACATTAAGGAAAAGCACAACTCATACAACAATAAAGAACAGAGATCAACAAATGCACGGCATCACCCTTCATGCTTTTACCCTCATCCTCACCAAGCAATAATATAAACAAACGTGCACGGCATCACCCTTCGTGCTTTTACTCTCATTCCTCATATATAATCAATAGAATAGGCACGAAATGGCACATCGTGCGGCACGGCATCACCCTTCGTGCTTTACACTCTTTCCTCACAAGAACAAACAATGCACGGCATCACCCTTCGTGCTTTAACACTCTTCCTCACCCTATCAACAATCACAAACAAGGGCAAGGGAAATAATAAAACAATAATGTAAATCCCGGCAAGGGAGTACAAGCAAACAATTAAAAAAAACCGGCAAGGGCACAACATCAATAATCAACTACGTCCCGGCAAGGGAATAAATCATTAACTCTTTCTCTTTCTTTCACTTTCATCTCATAGTTCACATTACCACTTGAGCCAATGCTCCAAGGATTTACTTATCTCATATACCTTCACAATTTGCATTTTTAACTCGAGCCAACGCTCCACGAACTTTCAAGATCACAATTTCTTTCACAAGGTCTTTACAACACATAGAAGTCATCAATTAAGCATGGAAGGCATACAAACAACCAAACTATTCGCAAAATAAGGACTCACGGTCATGCTAGACACCAATGTATAGATACTCGTCACCATGCCTATACATCGTACTCGACAATTAGCAAGTATCAAATAAGACTCAACTCCTATTCCCTCAAGCTAGGGTTAAACCAAACACTTACCTCAACTTCCACGGCTAAATCAATCCACAACAACCACTTTCCCTCTCGAATTTGGCTCCAACTCAATCAAATCTATCAATAATGACTTCATAATATCAATATATGCTAAACAAATCAAACCCAATGTCTAATTATAGATTTCCAAGCTTTCTTTCCAATAACCCCCCAAAATTGCCCCCGGGCCCGCTTGGTCAAAACACAAGGTTCGGACAAAAATCAAATCCCCCATTCACCCACGAGCCCGAATATATAATTTGTTCTCAAATTCGACCCAAACGAGGTCTGAATCAAGAAAAAGTAAAAAGCCCCAACTCTACCCATTTCCCCCAATTTCTACCCTAAATTACATGTTTTAGGCTTAGGAATTCAACAAATATTGATGGAAAATGAAGAAAACGAGTTAAGATTTACTAACCCAAGAAGTTTTGGTGAAAGGGAGCTTCAATGGACGCCTAAAGACCTTGGAGAAGAAGGAGCTCGTGTGTTTTNGTGCGAATTTTTATATATATAGCGGAATCGAAATACAAGGCAAGTAAACAACATGGAGGGGAAGCATGCTGTGGGGAGATAACAGTTTCAAATATAAATTGACTAACACGAGGAAAAAGCACAACTCATACAACAATAAAGAACAGAGATCAACAAATGCACGGCATCACCCTTAGTGCTTTTACTCTCATCCTCACCAAGCAATAGTAGATCAAACGTGCACATCATCACCCTTCGTGCTTTTGCTCTCATCCTCACCAAGCAATAATATAAACAAACGTGCACGGCATCACCCTTCGTGCTTTTACTCTCATTTCACACATATAGTCAATAGAATAGGCACGGAATGGCACATCGTGCGGCACGGCATCACCCTTCGTGCTTTACACTCTTTCCTCACAAGAACAAACAATGCACGGCATCACCCTTCGTGCTTTAACACTCTTCCTCACCCAAATAACAATCACAAACAAGGGCAAGGAAATAATAGAACAAGAATAGAAGTCTCGGCAAGGGAATAAATCATTAACTATTTTCTTTCTTTCACTTTCATCTCATAGTTCACATTACCACTTGAGCCAATGCTCCAAGGATTTACTTATCTCATATACCTTCACAATTTGCATTTTTAACTCGAGCCAACGCTCCACGAACTTTCAAGATCACAATTTCTTTCACAAGGTCTTTACAACACATAGAAGTCATCAATTAAGCATGGAAGGCATACAAACAACCAAACTATTCGCAAAATAAGGACTCACGGTCATGCTAGACACCAATGTATAGATACTCGTCACCATGCCTATACATCGTACTCGACAATTAGCAAGTATCAAATAAGACTCAACTCCTATTCCCTCAAGCTAGGGTTAAACCAAACACTTACCTCAACTTCCACGGCTAAATCAATCCACAACAACCACTTTCCCTCTCGAATTTGGCTCCAACTCAATCAAATCTATCAATAATGACTTCATAATATCAATATATGCTAAACAAATCAAACCCAATGTCTAATTATAGATTTCCAAGCTTTCTTTCCAATAACCCCCCAAAATTGCCCCCGGGCCCGCTTGGTCAAAACACAAGGTTCGGACAAAAATCAAATCCCCCATTCACCCACGAGCCCGAATATATAATTTGTTCTCAAATTCGACCCAAACGAGGTCTGAATCAAGAAAAAGTAAAAAGCCCCAACTCTACCCATTTCCCCCAATTTCTACCCTAAATTACATGTTTTAGGCTTAGGAATTCAACAAATATTGATGGAAAATGAAGAAAACGAGTTAAGATTTACTAACCCAAGAAGTTTTGGTGAAAGGGAGCTTCAATGGACGCCTAAAGACCTTGGAGAAGAAGGAGCTCGTGTGTTTTTATGAAATTCCCGTAACTACACTGTACTGGAAATTAAAAATATAACTGGGCAAAATTGCCCTTCGCGTTCGCGAAGGGTAACTTATCAGACCATCGCGTTTGCGATGGGAGGAGTGCGAACGCGAAGAGGAAAAGTTGGGGGGGGTCCAGAACTTGGTCTATGCGAACGCGTGGACCATAACGCGAACGCGGGGAAGGGGATCTTCAACACTACGCATTCGCGAGTGGGTAGAAGCGAACGCGAAGAGTAAAAGAAGGTTGAGTCCTCAAAGTCAAATGACTCTATGCGAACGCGGGGCAAGTATGCGAACGCGATGAAGGGATAACTCATAGCCATCGCGAACGCGAAGGATGCGTCGCGAACGCGAAGAACAAAAAGGGACTTGCACAGCTGAAGCAAAAACCTGCAATCTTTCTAAGTCAAAAACCATCCCGAAACACCTCCAAAACACTCCCGAGCCCTCGGGGCTCCTAACCAAACACATACACTAACTCAACAACATCCTACGAACTTAACCGGGCGATCAAATCGCCAAAATAACATCAAGAACAACGAATCAAACCTCAAAATCACAAGTTTTTCTTCAAACTTCATAAGCTTTCAAATTTAGAGTTTTAAGTCCGAAACACGTCAAACGACGTCCGTTTTCAACCAAACTTTACAGAAAGCGCTTAAACCATATATAAGACTCGTACCGGGCGCCGGAACCAAAATACGGGCCTGATACCATAGTCTTTTAATCAAATATCATTTCCAATTTCCTTAATTATTTCCAGAAAATAATTTCACACAAAAATTCATTTCTAGGGCTTGGGACCTCGGAATTCGATTCCGGGCATACGCCTAAGTCCCATATTTTCCTACGGACCCTCCGGGACCGTCAAATCACGGGTCCCCGTCCGTTTGCCTAAAATGTTGACCGAAGTCAAATTTAATCAATTTAATATCAAAATTTAGCATTTTCTCACAAAATTCATATTTAAGCTTTCCGGCTACGCGCTCGGACTGCGCACGCAAACCGAGGCAACCCTAAATGATGTTTTTCAAGGCCTCGGAAGCACGGAATAAATAGGAAAACAGGTGATGACCCTTAGGGTCGTCACAAAGCGGCAGGTAATGCACTGTCTTCCGAGGAACCTTTTTATTACCCTGCTTTCGCACACGTTCTTTGTAGCGAGGTTCTTTACAAAACTTACATTCTGTCATCTTAGTATCTGCCTTGTAATACAACATACATCCGTTAACACAACAATCTTTTTTTTAACTAGTTAGACCAAGCCCTGAAACTAGCTTTTTCGCATGGTAGTAATCCAGAGGTATCTTATTATCTGGAAGACTTGTATCCTTCATTAATTGCGCCATTGCATTAAAACAACCTTGGGACATATTGTACTCAGATTTAATACTCATCATTCTAACAGGTGTAGACAACTCCAAATATTTATATCCAGGACATAAAGGTTGTTGAGCTGAATTCAACATTTTGTAAAACCTGGTAGCATCCATATTCGGAGACTCTTCAATATTGGGTTCAACTTAATGCCCAAATTCTACGCCAGCGACATCATAAATCCTACTTTGATATCTTTTTACATGTTCATAGTCTTCCCATGGAATATTACTTTGATTGCTTGAAGGTATATCAAAGTTATACCCTTGATGACTACTCGAAGCACCTGAATATATATATATGTTCATTCAAATCAATTGGAGGTTCTTCCTCTCCATACGATGTCCATACCAATATCCTGGTGTGAGCCCTTTTTGAAAAACATGCACAGCAACTTCATCGCGTTTCAGGTGCTTCATGTTTTTACAACGCTTACAAGGGCACCTTATGACTCCCTCGGACAAGTGCTTAGGTTGATTACAAGCAAATTTAATAAACTCATTCATGCCACTTATAAATTCATCTGTATACCTCGCTCGACGGGGAAGAAGTCTATTTTTCATCCATTTTCGATGCTCGGGAATTTTCATTTTCTGAACCAAAAGATAAATATATTTAAAAACATAGATAATAGCATTTAGGCACTAGATATAAAGCAGTTAGTGATGGAATTTCTTGCTGCGCAAAAAATATCTATTAGCAAAATTGTGCAGTACAAACAAAATAACTCCTCAAATAAATCATCTTAGATTTGCATATGAGACTATAATCTTCTTATTAGGAAACAAGAGTTCACTAAAATCACTACAATCAATCTCTGAATCCACACTAACAGATCAAATAAAAAGGAATCACAAGAAAGCATTCTATTCAAGACATCCTGACCAAATAAATAAATGGATATCTTAACTTTCTCATTTTATTCGAGTCTTAAATGTTTTGTTCTTCAAATATATGTTAGTTTATATTGACAAAGAAATTTAGATGTCCTGGCAAAAACTATTTTGAACAATAAAGAAGAAAAATAAGAATGTAAGTCCAATCACTTGCTTTTGAGGTTGATGTTCTAACATATATGAGTAACACTATTATAAAAACTTTTGAAGAATCAATAAGCTATGTGGCACTTAACACTTCAATTAACACTAAAACATCACCACAATTCAAGTTTGCTTCTTCTAACATTTATTTAATCCAAAGATGATTGCCCAAAACAGTAACTGAACATCATGAAAAACACAATTAACCTAAACCTATGATTCCACAAAAGATTTAGAAGAAATAAACATAAAGGTGTCTTTAAATTTTTATAATAAAAGAGAACATAATTAGATTAAGAGACAGAGAAAAGGAGAGATGCTTACGGGTATTTAGAAGAAATGGGGAGAAAGAATGGAGGCGACGGAGCTTAGCGGGTGGAGGAGGCGGAGAGAGCAAAATCACCTGTGGAAGTTTGAGAGAGTACAATACCAAGCTTAGTGTTGCCGTCTTCTCTAAGTCCTAACCTAGGTTTGAAAGCCAAAAGTTTTGATCCTTTTCCTTTTGCTATGGCGCTTAAGTTTCCTGTTTCTGTTCTTCTTATTTTTTTTTTCAGTTGTAAAAAAAAAATATTAAAGCTTTTATTATCTTGGAAGTAAATTATGAATAATTTTTTTTAAAAGTTTAGATTATTGTAACGACCCGACCGGTCGTTTTAAGCTCTAGCGTGCCATTCAGCAGTTTGAGGCCATGAGCAGCTTCATTTCAGGTATTATGACTTGTACGTGTGGTCGGAATTGAATTTCGGGGAGTTCGGAGTTGATTTAGAAAGAGAATTCTCATTTCGGAAGCTTTAATTGAAAGAATTAGCTAAGATTGGATTTTTGAGTAAACGACCTCGGAATCGGGATTCGAAGGTTCCAGCAGGTTCGTATGAAGATTTCGGACTTGGGCGTATATCCGGATCGGGTTTTGGAAGACCCGGAAACGTTTTGGCGCCTATTGTAGAAGTTAGCATTTTGGAGGAATTTCATAAGTTTGGGTTGAAGTGCATTTCAGGGTTATCAATGTCCGTTTGGGATTCCGAGTCTGGAAATAGCTTTGTATGGTGATTCTGGAGTTGGGAGCGCGATCGGAAGTGAATTCGGAGGTCCGTAGGTCATTTTGAAGTCATTTGGCTAAAGATAGAAATTTGAAGGTTTTTGAGAAGTTTGACTGAGAGTTTGACTTTTTTATATCGGGGTCGGATTCCAATTCCGAAAGTTGGAGCAGGTCCGTAATGTCGAATATGACTAGTGTGCAAAATTTGAGGTCAATCGGACGTGATTTGACGGGTTTCGACATCGAATGTAGAAGTTTGAAATTTCAATGTTCATAAAGTTTGGATTGGAGTACGATTCATGATTTCGACGTTGTTTAATGTGATTTAAAGCCTCGGCTAAGCTCGTATTGTATTTTGGGACATGTTGGTATAATTGGTTGAAGTCCCGAGGGTCTCGGGTGGATTTCGGAAGGCTAACGGATCGATTTCGGAAATTTGAAGCTGCTGAAAATCTGCTGCTTTTTCTCTGCTGCAGCTGCTGTTTTGGACAGCAATGGTGCAATCGAGGAGGCTAATTTGGAAGCTTATATCTCGAAATCTATAAGGAATCTGAAAATTTTCAAAACACAAAAGTTATTGCCCTTGCATTCTAGTTTCCAGAAACTTAAACCATTCATAATTTGGACATTTTATCAGAAAGTTATGATCGATCGAAGATGGCTGGTGGAGCAGTTTCGACAGAATTTTCTGATGGATGGAGCCGACTTTAGAAGCTCATATCTCGGAATATATAAAGAGTTATATGGTGTACAACCTACCAATAAAAGATCCTCGAGCCTAGTTTCTAAATCTTCAAACGGTTTGTCATTTGGATATTTTCACAAGGAGTTATGGGTGTTTTAGCAGAAGGTGTACAGCATGGGAAAATGGTAATAGGATGTACAACCTGCACAGCGCAAGGTACAACTCGATGAAGCATGGGCAGATTGTTTTAAACACGAGTTTTGGCCCATTTCATTCATTTGGCTTGGACGATTTTGGAGAGCTCAAGGAGGAATTTTCACCAAGCAACACTAGGTAAGTGATTTCTTCCTATTTTCGAGTTAAATATGTGATCTTACATGGATTTAGACATGGAAAATTAGTATAAATTTGGGATTTTTGGGGAAGACCTAGAATTTGGAATTTTGGACTTTTACCTTGAATTTGAGTATGAAAATTTGAGCAAATTGTATGTTTGAGTTAGTAAAGCTATGGGTAGAATTTATCTTCGAGAAATTTCGGAATCCGGGCACGTGGGCCCGAGGGCATTTTGGTTAACTTTTCGAGCGGAGTTGGGAACTTATATAATTTGAATTGTTACAAGTATTAGAGTGAATTTTTATTGGTTTGCCCGTTATTTGAATAGTTTTGGGGCGTTGTGCATCAATTGGAGTCGTTGGAAGGGCTTGGAAGCCGGTTATAGAAATTTCGGAGCGAGGTGAGTCTCCTTTCTAATCTTGTAAGAGGGAATTGTCCCCATAGGTGAAATAATTGATTGTGTGCTCCTATTTGTGGGGGCTACATACGCACGAGGTGACGAGAGTCCGTGCGTAGCTACTAATATGTGTAAGTTCGGGTAGTCTAGGACCCAAAAACATGCTACACTTGGAATATTTGAAATCTTGTTGGCACTTGAATTGCTTAAATCCTATCGAATTGGTAAATGGATTTCTAAAAGGATTAAAATTCATTTTCTTAAATCGTTAAAAAAGAATTGGCTTTTATTTGGATAAATGTTCCCCAATAAATTCTTAATTGGCTGTTTGAGCATGTATTTCTATGTGTACCTGCGTCGCATGTATGATTCGCGAGCAGGGTGATTGTTTATTTAAATTTGACCGCGTCGCATGTATGATTCGCGAGCGGGGTAATAGATGCATCTATGGTTCGCGCCGTTCGACCCTCGGCAGTGCACATTTTACATTTATGTTGGATCGGGCCATACGACCTCGGCATGATTTGCGCATGCTTGTATTGCTTGCCTTGAGAGTTATTGATATTGATATTTGCTCTCCTCGACTTGAGATAATTGTTAATTAATGGATTATGAATCTGGAGACTTTTAATAAAAAGGAACTCTTACCTGTTTGGTGACTTATTTGAATTTACTGTTGTTCTTAATAAATTCGTGATTCATTGCATTAATAATATTACTATTGGACTACTAGCAAGTGTCGAAGTCGACCTCTCGTCTCTACTTCTTCGAGATTAGACGGGATACTCATTGGGTACACGTTGTTTTCGTACTCATACTACACTTGCTGTGCATTTTTGTTGCACAGCTTCATATGTGGCTAGTTGCTTAGTGGCATAGCGGCATGGTTGATATGGAGACTTAGGTGAGCTGCAATTATCGAGACGACCCGCAGCCAGCAGAGTCTCCTTCAGAGTATTGTACTGTATTTTCATTTCTGTCCACTTGTATTCCGGACAATTACTGTATTTTACGCCATTCCCTAGTAAATGCTCATGCACTTGTGACACCGGATTCTGGGATGATTATGGGTATCTTGTATTAACTGCTTAACATTCATATTCAATTTGAAACGATTTTATCTTTTACTGGTAAAATTGAAGGAAAATCATGATATTCAAAATTATTAAAACGAGAATTTAATTAAGTATTTTGGTTGGCTTGCCTGACAGCGGCGCCATCACGACCATTAGTGGATTTTAGGTTGTGACAATTATAACCATAAAATTTGTAAAATCTTTCAAATATTACTTTTTTAATTTTAAAATTTTATTTATGACCATCTATGTCAATTTAACATTAAAAAAAAGATAATTTATTTTTATTAGAAAAAAAATTAAATTGTTTGGATAAAAAATTATCCCGAAACAATGAAAAAAATGAAAAAATTGTCAATTTATTGTAAATCCACAAAAAATGAAAAAATTGTGTGGGAATGTTGTATGACACTATTTTGATTAATTTTCGACTGATATGTTAGATATGTATGCTTGACATAACTATTTTTTCAAAAATATTACTTTTTTCAATATAACTAAGTCATTCCTAACTTTTTCCCAAAAAAAATATTTTGTAGACTCTGAAACATTAAATTGAAATATTTCTTAAATTTGTGTGTACCCCATGATTTTCTCGAAATCGCTACGTTCATGCAATTTCTATCTTCCTTACATTCATTACCTACACCACGATGACTATTTATCGTCCATAATACTTAATACGATCTAGCTAAGGTCATGTAAAAAAGATATTGGGGGCATATAAAAAATAAGTACATAGAATAAACCTATACACTTTTGTCCATGATCGAACTTTTTCAATATGATAATTGTCTTCAAGCATAGATTTTAATTTATCTTATACTTAAAGATAAAATAATTCTTTACTATTACTTTTAACTTATTTTCATGCCCTCTGATTAGCTTGGTATAATTTTTTTATTTGCAGTTATATATGCATAGCTAAATTAGTAAGCTTAAGAAGTTGAGATAATAAACTTAACCACAAAGAGATAATAAATTTCAAATCGATGCAAAAATAATTGAGTAAGTAATAAAATTCTCAATACAACATATGTGATTTTCAAAGATAGTACTATGACTCAAGCTCGGAACAAGTAAATCATTATGCAAGAAAAAAGATAAATCCTAGAGTGACGGAATCCTCAGCTAAATCACCAAGAAAAATGTTCTAGCTAAACTCGCAATACACAAATCCCCAACTAATTACACAAGAAATTAAGTCCTCGGTTATTTCGCCATGGAAATATTTAGGGGAAACCGCTTCAAGATATTCCCAGGCAATTTCCTCGGGTAACTAAATACGCAGGTAAAAGGTAAATACCTATTAAAGAATTCCCACGAAAATAATCGCATGTAAAACCCGAACAATAAATTCCCAGGTATTTTCGTAGGTACATAAATGCCCTGGTAATTTCCCAGAAAATATTTCGCATGTAAAACCGTAGAAAAATAACCCCAGGTAATTCCCCAAGAAAACTAATCCAGGTACATCCCCATGATATAATCCGCAGCAAACTCCGCATAACAGTTACCTGGGGAATTTTCTGCTAACTCACAAACGAAAAAAAAAATATTTTACCTACTAATTCACCTACGGATTATTTCCCCAGGTAATTCCCCAGGTAATATGTTTGTGCCTAATGGCGCCAAAATTACCTACGGATTTATCGGAGGAAATTAAATTCGCATGTATAATAGTTTAAAATTTAAGAATTTTAAATTTTGGCAAGAAAATCCGCAGGTAAATCTGGGGATTTTATCCCCAGGTAATTCGCCTTTTTCTAGTAGTGCTTTGTCCTTTTTATAAGGCATAGTTGGGCGTGATCACTGACCTCGTATCCTAGTTCGATGGACTCCGAGGTCGAGCTTCAACCATTCACATTTCAATCCCGATCTGTCATCCAATAGACCAGCCCGATTTCGATCGTATACATCATCTTATTTAGAAGTTTAAACTGTTAAAAAGAACAGTCTTTTAATTACTTTAATTATATTATGTCGTCAACATTATTAAGTTCTTATTTCTTGTGAAGGTAGAGATTCATGTTAATATCCATCAACAAGGTAACTTAATTCTTATACTTCTTTTCTTTAACTTAACCTTGTTAGCGCAGAGAAATTCTGACTAATCTTGGGAATTTTACAGCACAAATGCATCTATTTTGAACATAAGGAATGCCAGTGGATCGAGAGTATTTGGCGCCGGACCAATCACACCATCTACCTCATCAGCTGCCGCGACAAGTAGCTTGTTAACTTATCACTTCTACATTTTAGCTTACCTTGTAATACTGCTAGTCTTAATACCGAGAGTCTATTACTCAAATGGTCAGTCAACTATCCAAAATTATCTCATAAACTCACTTTTCTTTCTTTTGTAATAACAAAGTCATTGAACTATGCCTATTGCACTCAGAAGGTCACTCAACTAGATTTTCCAAATTTTGGATTGTCAAATACCTATTTTACCCTCTAAATTATAAAAAATTATCTTCTTTTTATTTTTGTTAAAGTATTATGAATTTTTTCCTTTTTAATTTACATTATGGACTTACCTATAGAATAAATAAATATTATTTATAAATTAAAAAGTATTTAAGCATATATAATGCTGGAATAACAAAATAATGAGCATAGTAAGAAAATTTAATTAGAATAATTTGTTAGTTGTTATGAAACAATAAAAGAAGAGGAATAGTATTGCAGAGAAAAGTAGGGAGAGAGAATTCTTATTGATTTTGGGACCAATTACAATGGAATAGAGCCCCTCTATTTATAGGGGAAAACTGACTTAGCCACCAAGTAAAATCCCTACTATCTCTCTAACATATAGACATTCACCTTAAATTAAACTCTATTTATAACACTCCCCCTTGAATGTCTCTTCAACAGATAATATGCCTCGTTAAAACCTTAACTAAAATAAAACCCAGTGGGAAAAAAATTCTAGTGAAGGAAAAATAGTACACATATCTAATAATACGCCTTTTGGTTGCCTCGTTAAAAACCTTGCAAGGGAAACCTAGTGGGACAAAATCTTGTAAGGGAAAAAGAGTACAACGCGTATTAACTCCCCTGATTAGGGCATCAATTCACATCCTTGAGCTTTCACATTCCAATCTTGTGCACCATCTTCAAAAGATCGTTGGTAGATATTTGATAAACAAATCAGCCATATTAACTTCAACGAATTTGTTTCACCTTGAAATCATCATTCCTGATAGATATATTGTCTTCATATGATCTTGTTGGACTCATCATTTCAATATCTTCACATAGGGGTGAGAACTCTTGCTATTATATTATCATGTTTATAGTTATAGCAAGATACATATGTGCACAAATTGCACTTAGAATGTAGTACTTCCTGACCAAGAATTCTTATGCTTTAAGCAATTTCAATCCTTCAGGGATTGTCACATAAGTCATATAAATAGACTTTAGATTCATATCAAGTTTTATGTCATGTTAGGCATATAAGATAGATAAAGTTGATTGCACACACTATTGGCTTTATACTTTCAAGTATTTGAACTGCAGGTCCAAAACTACATATCTTTCATATGAAACCAATTCTACTTGAATTGTTTCTCCAAACTTAAGATCCTCATATATATTTAGTGTTACATAGATATAGTCGATGAAAATTTTATATCGGTTCCAATATTTTTCCATAAAGACATAGTATAGAGATATCTTTATTCATATATTCAGGTACCTGAATCTCTCATGAGATTTCTTGAAGTGTTATATCATGTGATCATCTAGATCACTTGCCTCCTTTATTATGATTATTTTGATCAATTGCTCATCTTCTTTATCAAGAAGTTTATTTGAAACCGATTTGTCTATACGTTTAAGTGTACCATAGACTTTGTCCTTCTAGGACTTAATAGGAGCATTTGCAATGAGAATATAGTTACTTTCTTTGGGTCATCAAATGCGTCTGGCATGCTTTGCAATATATTGCAAATGGATTATCTTTTTATTAACTTCAAGTTCATATTGTCTTATTCGGGGATCTAGATGTACAAATGATAATTCTTTCCACGTAACTTTTTCTCGATTGTTTATCATTCTCTCCCTCATGTTAGAAAAACTACTTGTTTCCTCAATTTTGAGAACCCATCTTTGTGCGTTATGGTAAAATATACACCACACATCAATAATAATAATATAGAATTATTTGGTTCCTGACCCTGAACCACTTGTGAGTGGAGAAAATAATATACTTTGGTATATAACGTATATCAAATTGATATAGATAACTTTGTTCTCATAAGAAATTATTTAGCTATTAAGTGGAGGCACTCAATAAATTATTTTGCTAAACCAACTATGATTTAAACCAACTTATCAAGATGAACTTCTTGAATAAAAAATCTAGAAATTATGCTCAAAATTAAATTATTGAGCATGTTACCTTGCAAAATACCATATTGCGGGTTAATAATAATCGCACATGTAATCATCTCATAGATGCATCTTATGTGGTATATATGGCGGGTGAATGGGCCCATATTCACCTTTGATATTCCATCATTCATGCGATTCAGTCCCAATTTTAGTTGGTCTATTAATTAATGAGAACAAACAATTTAAGAGAATTCGTAAAGATCTTTCTAGTTCTTTAAAATTTACCCATGTGGATTCTCTATTATTTTTGCACATCATACTTAAATTGATGGCTAAACCAATTATACCAGTTGAATAAATATCAATATTGATAAACTTCATATTTACACCATGACGTGTGCAATAATCAATAAACTCCAAGTTTATTATGATATGGGTTTTTATATCAATAAACTTCTACTTTATTGTGACATTCTTTCGTTTGTGTAGTACATACTAGAGAATAAAGCGGGTAGCTTTTCACATACATATTACCCCGCTACAAGTTGTAGTAATAGAAGATATTAAATCGTTCATTTATTTATAGTCTCAGTATGACCAACCGTTTTCGTGAATACTTTAGAAACTCATTTAAGTTTCTTTGAGACTTACTACAACACAATGCCTTATTGATAATCAATTTTATTTCTCCAAAATAGTAATAATTGGTTCTTCCAGTGCTCTCAATTAAATTGGTACTACCACATATTCAACAAGATCCATATGATGAATATCTCTTTTAAAGAGACAGTTATACCATTATGGTTATGGTCAAAATTATATGCAAGATATGTTTCTTGCATTAATGTTATTCTTTAATAATCACATTACCAAAATATTTTGGCGTGCAATAGGTACGTGACCAATGACCATTCATGCCATAACAATGACATTATTTTCTTATATTATCTCAAACCTCCTTCTAGAGATGAGTGTGGTATATTCACTACCACTAGCACGTTCATATTCTTCCAAGAATGAATATAATTCATAAATCAGATGTTGTCACATTCACATCATGAATGGACCATAATCATCAATATATTCTTTATAAAATCTCATGTCAAATCGATGACAAATATTACTTTCACAGAGTGAAGGATTATTTTGAAAATCCTTATTATTCTCATTATCACAATGATGACGATTATAATTTCGTCTATTGCCACGTCCACATCCATTGATACCTTAACGGTAATAATTCTATCTCTTAAGGGAATGAAAATGAAGCAAATTCAATGGGGCGAGTTTTCACTTCTTGTGCTCACGATCATACATGACTTTGATCATGGAAGGACATAGAAATTTTACCACTTCGAGTGGTTATAATTTCTTACTAACTCCATTAGAGTTATAATAAAAATTTATTTTCTTTGCTTGTATTTAAAATCAAATTATAGAATAAAAGAGAAAAATACGGTAAAATACATACCTTAAATCCAGAATTTAATCATGAAGGAAGTTCAGGCAACAATTGACAATCATTATGCTCAATCCCAAAGTTTTTACTCAATTGGTTAGAGTCTCGTGCTGATAACATGTTATGAAACAATAAAAGAAGAAGAATAGTATTGCAGAGAAAAGTAGGGAGAGAGAATTCTTATTGATTTTGGGATAAATTACAACGGAATAGAGCCCCTCTATTTATAGGGGAAAAGTGACTTAGCCACCAAGTAAAATACCTACAATCTCTCTAAAATATAGATATTCACTTTAAATAAAACTCTATTTATAACATTAGTAATAATAATTTTAGTACTAACAACAAAAATTAAAAAATTATTTACACAATTCAGAATGAAAGAAAATAAAGGTTGTAAAATATATATTCCATGCACGTAATATATATTTTACAACCTTTATTTTCTTTCATTCTGAATTGTGTAAATAATTTTTTGAATTTTTGTTGTTATATCTAAAATTATTATTACAAACAAATTANATATATATATAAATATATATATATATATATATATATATATATATATATATATATATATATATATATATTTCTTGCACGACTTAATATATCATAATTTACCCTATACAGATAGTCCCCCTGCTTTCCGGTGTCATAATTTTGTATCGTCGGAAAGTTGGGGTAAACATAATAATATAATTGAGCATAATTTACAAGAATATATAATGTATATTTTAAAAATACCTTTATTTAAATAATTATTTTTATGTTACGTGCATGGAATATATATTTTACAACCTTTATTTTCTTTCATTCTGAATTGTGTAAATAAATTTTTGAATTTTTGTTGTTAATACTAAAAAGATGAAAAAAATAAAAAGAAGATAAATGTTTATAATTTAGAGGGTATAATAGGTATTTAGCAATTCAAAATTTGAAAATCTAGTTGAGTGACCTTCCGAGTGCAATATGCGTAGTTCAGTGACTTTGTTGTTACAAACGAAAGAAAAGTGACTTTAGGAGATAATTTGGGATAGTTAAGTAACCATTTGAGTAATTGACTCTAATACTGAAGCTAATTTCATAATATTGGTTTAGTTGCTTTTCCAAAAAGGGTAAAAGCAATGTCTCAAAGGCAAGAATTGGAAAGTTTAAATGAAAAGGCAAAACTCAAAGGAAGAAACCTATGTTGGGAGTTGAAATGTCTGTAATGCAATGCTGCTCGAATGTATTCGATGCTGATGTTGATGACTATATGAGGTATGCTATATTGTAGATAACCATCTAAACATTAAATCCTGTAGCCATCGGGGAGTAGCCCGTTAAAGAGTCTTTCGATCTACTAAAGCATATAAATAAAGGAAAAATCAAATATTGAGGCGAGCTTATAGGTGTATTCGGAATCGTGGAATGCATTGAGTTGGCGAGGTTGGGTTGCATATATTTATAATCTCAACATATTCTCAATCATGTGGCAGGTTCAAGTAATCAATCATTTAAACTCTAGATTTCAGTCGAAGTTACTTTTAGACAATTCACCCCACTTTGTTGTGAGGCAAAATATTCATGTGGAGCCCTGCTGATTGTTTCATGTTTAGAATTCATGCATAATTCATTGATCAAGATTCTAATTGTATAATGATGTTTGAAATTTGCAGATGGGTGCATCTTTCCCTGTTTCAATACAGTCGTTATCGATTGCAGCAGACCGCCATGCAAGGAAGTATGGAAGGAAGCTATGTTGCTCGGACTCTCCAAAAGCGCTGCCCCACCCGTGTTAGATCCTCCAAAAATACATTAAATGTGAAAGATCCGACACGCACCCAACCACATTTTTTAAGAGTACGAGTAACATAGGAAGGAAGTATCTTCAATTATAGTATCTGAATAAAACAACTTTTAACTTGATACTATCTTGATGGATCCAATTTTGACTTGGTACTTTACTGTAATTTGTTTAGATTTCATATTATCCCACACTAGAAAGGTATTTTTCCAAGTTATTTAATCTCTGCGCTTTAATGTAATGATCTTTACCTCTCCCTTCTTTAAACCACCCAACCCAAAACTCATCTCTGGTGCCTTAAATTTTTATTTTTCAGTTATTGAAATAAACATGTCTTCTGTTTTATGAACTTTCTTTTCTAGGGAGTTCAAATGATTGCTCAATGGATTATTCTGTCATATTATAAAAAAGGATAGAAGGAGGGAAATTGCGCGTGCAAGGAATGAGTGTCCATCCATGTGTTGTCTTCTACAGGACAGTTAAACCATTTTACCAAGACTTGAGGGACTGAATTGCCTTACTTCGTGACTACCCTATTTTCTAACACAGCTTCAGGCTCCAGAACAATATGACCATGAGGGGAAAGGGAAACAAGTAGGTCTGGGATATCAACAACAATGCCGACATGTTTCTTCAGTTGTGACACATGGAAAGTGTGATGAATTTTATCTCTAGGGGGAAGATCCAACTGGTAAGCAACTGTTCCTACTTTATTCAAAATTTTGAATGGGCTAAAATACTTGGGGCTAAGTTTATGGTAAGAGTGTCCCTTTAAAGAGATCTACCTGTAGGGCTGGAGCTTTACAAAAACCCATTCACCAACATCAAAGCTTCTGGGAGTTTGTTTCTTGTTTGCCTGTGCCTTCATCATTGAGCCAGGTGTAGATGATGTTTTAACAATCGTACAGTAGCCTCTCTAGCTTGCAAAATGTCACGACCCAAAATCTAATCATGGTTGTGATGGCGCCTATCGTGTTACAAGGCAAGCCTATTCCCAAAATATTACTGCTAATTTGATTATAAGAATTTAATAAAACATTTTCAATAATTTAATTCCTGATAAACTAAACCAACTCTAAATATAAATAAAATAAAATACGGAAACGAGTCCCTAACATCGGGGTGTCACTAAGTCATGAGCGTCTAAAACTATGAACTGAGATATATAAAAATTCTCTAACTCTCCAAAGAAGAAATGATAAAAGGAGTAACAAGGTCCTACGGACGCTAGCAGCTACCTTGCAGTCTCCAATTAAAGCCGACCTGAATTCAACGATCGCCGCGCTCTAACTCAAAATTCCATGAATAAACAGGTAAATTCCATAACTCAGTAAATGCCACAAACAAATTTAACAGATAAATGCAGCAACAACAAAAGTAAATGCAACCTCACAGCAATGTCACTCCATCACTCAGCACTCGCACTCAGCACTCAACACTCAACACTTTGCACTCACTGGGGGTGCGTACAGACTCCGGAGGGGCTCCCAAAGCCCAAGCGCTAAGCACGGAAAACTCACATGCTACCATATCAATACCTGGATCCGCACGGACAACTCACGTGCTACGCAGACAACTCACGCGCTATGGTATAAATACCTGGACCCCCACGGTCAACTCACGTGCTACGTGGACAACTCACGCTCTATGGTATTAATATCCTCACAACCAGGCCCTCGGCCTCACTCAATCATGTACCTCACTAGCCTCACCATCATAAACAAATAAGGGAACACAGCCCATATCAAGTATCACAGCATATTAGCAACTAATAGAGATTGAGGTAAATATGTACAATAATTTCTATGACTGAGCACAAACAACGTGAGCATGAATGAAGCCTAAACATGATCCCTAACATGAAGGCAGACAAGTTCACCAACAAGTAAATGCATAAACACATATAATGGTCATTAGGCCTCACAGCCTCACGGGATGGACCAAGTCTCAATCCTCGCGGTGCACACCCACGCGCCTGTCACCTAGCGTGGGTATCACCACCAAACAATCACATGATATCAATTTCTCCGAGTTTATACCCTCAAAGCCAGAGTTAAAATTGTTACTTACCTCAACAGCGTAAAATCCTATTCCGGGATGCCCTCGTCTCTGGACTCGCTCTCCAAAAGCTCTGAGTCTAACCAAAATCAGAATAATACTATCAACATGGGCTAAAGAATCGAATTCCACAATAAAAACTATAAAATATGCCAAAAGTCCGAAATCGGCCAAAACCTGCTCCCCCGAGCACACATCTCGAATTCAGTCAAAAATGGCAGAATCAAAAACCTCGTCCTCTCCCGAGTCTAACCATATAAAATTTATCAAAATCGGACTCTGTTTGGTCCCTCAAATCCTCACTTAAAACTCTCTAAAACTCAAACCCTAACTCCCTTAATTTCACTTTGAAATCACCAATCAAATCCCAAAAACGAAGATGGATTCATGAAATATAACCAAAGCCAAGTAAAGAGCACTTACCCCAATCCATATGGTGAAAATCGCCACCAAAATCACCCAAATCCGAGCTCCCCAACTCAAAATATGATTGAATGAACAAACCCTAGTTTTATATATTTTTATGCCAGCTAATCTGCCTTGTTTCTCATGCCAAACAATCTCGAAACTCATATTTTATGCCACCAATGGATTCCTTGTAAACTTCTAGCCAAGTTAGGCTTTTGAATCACTCAATTTGACCTTATAATGAAGGAGATATGTTGATTTCAATATTTGCAAATAGTGCAGATTTTTAATTACGCCGTCAGTGGCAATTCCGTAATTAATCTGAAAATCTGGCAACCTAATTCTTAGTAAAATGACCCTAAAATCCTCATACGATGTCCAAATTCGATGATTCTTTTTACTATGGGTCCGTAATTACAATACGGATCTAATGCTTCAATCAAAAAAGAAATTGGAGCTCATTTGTTCAATATGATATCATTTATGCTTGAAGAAACGACGTCGAAACATAAGAAAAACGAGCGCAACACAACCCAAACCTATTCAAAACTCACCCGAGGCCCTCGGGACCTCAACCAATAATTCCAACAAGTCATATATCACTATCCGAACTTAGTCGAACCTTACACCCAAAACAACACCAAAACACCAAATCAACCTCGAATTCAAGCCTAAGAACTTCTAAACTTCCAACTTTCGCCAATTCAAGCCTAATTCTACCACGGACCTCCAAATTATATTCCGGACACACTCCTAAGTCTAAAATCACCCAACGAAGCTAGTCGAATCATAAAAATCCAAATCCGAATTCGTTTACTCATAAGTCAACTTCCGGTTGACTTTTCTAACTTAGCTTTCTAACTAAGAGACTAAGTATTCATTTCACTCCAAAACTACTCCGAACCCAAACCTACCAACTTGATACAACTCAACACAGCTGAACAACACACAAAGAAGCATAAATGGGAAAAACGGGGCTATAACTCTCAGCGCGAACGACCGGATCGTTACACAAAATCCTGTCCACCTGATCCACCATTGAGCTGTGAGCTACATAAGGAAGGTGAGTTGGTGGAGTTTGACCATACAACACTTCATAAGGGGTCATTTTGATGGCAGTGTGGTAGTTTGTGTTGTACCACCATTCCGCTAGAGGTAGCTAGTGTGCCCATTCTTTAGGTCTATCATTACACATGCACCTTAGATAGCCTTCCAAACATTTATTCACAATCTCTATTTGTCCATCGGACTGAGGGTGATAAGCAGTAGAGTGATGCAATTGAACTCCTTGAACTTCAAATAGTGCTTGCCAGAACTTAGTTAGGAAGATGGTATCTCTATGACTTACTATTGTTTGAGGTAATCCATGAAGTTTATAAACATTTTCCAAGAATGCTTGAGCAACCGTGAATGCAGTGTATGGGTATGTCAACCCAATGAAGTGAGCATATTTGCTCAATCGATCCACCACCACCAATATAACACTCTTGTTATGAGACTTGGGTAGTCCTTCAATGAAGTCTAAGCTAATATCCTGCCACACTTTTTTAGGAATGGGGAGAGGTTGTAGAAGCCCAGGGTAGCTAAAATTCTCTCCCTTACATTTTTGACAGACTTCACAATTCCTAATATAGTTGTATACGTCTTGTTTCATCTTGGTCCAATAATACACCTGACTGACTCTGAAAAGGGTAGCAGCCATCCCAGAATGTCCACCCACAGCTGAATCATGAAACATATGTAGAATCTCCTTCCTAAGATTTGAATCATGGCCAACCATTATCTTCCCTCTTCTGTGAAGGATACCAGCATGCAACATGTAAAGTGGATTGGAAAAAGGGTCTGCTTGCAGTTGATCTACTAATTTTTGCAAGTGTGAGTCTCCTGTTTATGAATGTTGAACCTTTTGAAGAAATTCTGAAGTGATTGTAGTGAGGGTCTGCAGTTGGACTTCAGATCTAGGTACATGACATCTGGACAATGCATCACTCCACAGTATTCTCCTTTCCTTTTTTGTACAAGATGGAATAATCATAACCCGTCAATTTAGCCAACCATTTTTGTTGACTAGGAGTTGAGATTCTCTGCTCTAATAAGTATTTAAGACTCTGATGGTCTGTCTTAATCACAAAATGCCTGCCAATCAAATAAGGTCTCCATTTATCAATGGCAGCTATAATAGCCATCATCTCTTTTTTGTAGATAGAAAGTTGTTGGTGTTTCAAACTTAGAGCCTCGCTCATGTATGCTATAGGATGCCCAACTTATGTCAAGACAGCACCAATCCCCACTCCACACGCATCTGTCTCAATTATAAACTCCAAGGAGAAGTTTGGTAAAGCTAACACCGGTGTTGTACTCATAGCATGTTTCAATTGTTTGAATGCCTTTGCTGCCTCTTCAGACCACCCAAATTAATCCTTCTTTAATAGCTCTATCAAGGGTCTTGCAACGATCCCATAGCCCTTAATAAACCTCCTGTAATACCATGTTAATCCCAAGAACCCTCCGAGTTCTTTAAGATTCTTGGGAATAGGCCAGTCTAACATTGCCTTCACCTTGTTCGGATATGCCGTAACTCCTGATTGACTGATGATATGCCCTAAGTAGTTGTCACGACCCAAACCCCGCACTGGTCGTGATGGCACCTCTCGTGAAGACAAGGCCAGCCAACTAACCCAACTTGTCATTTCAAAAATAGTTAAACATTAATAAGCAATTTAAATGCGATTCAATGATATAACTAATGGAAGCACAAACCCGACACAGCCCTAATCGGGGTGTCATAAGTCACGAGCATCTATCAGAATGTAAATCCACTACAGGTTCTAAAATGTACAAAACCGGAATAATGAACAAAAGAGAGAGACATGGTGCTGCGAACGCTGGCAGTCACCTCCTTAACTCATGTAATTCTGCCTCTGATCGGCCAAAACCCGTTACCGGGTGAATAGATACCTGCATCTGCACACGAGGTGCAGGGAGTAAAGTGAGTACTCCAACTCAGTGAGTAATAAAGGTAAATAACAACTGAGCAGTAAGAAATCACGTAAGCAACCAACATGATGTATAGAAGCAGAGTACAATCCTTTGAGAAAGCAGTGAACTGTGAAAATCATTAGAAAAACCTCGAGGCTCAGTTTAAACCTCTTTTGAAAATAGTCTTTTCAACAGTTGCGAAATAATTTCAAAGCAGTTAGTGACGATATGCACACAAATCCGCCCCTCGGGTACAAATACCACAGTATAACAAGTAAAATCCAAGTAAGTATACAGAATGAGCACATAAAAACTCGCCCCTCGGGCAATATCTCAAAACAGTACCAGCCCCTCGGGCTCACTCTCAGAACAGTATCATATCGTAACCGCTGCGGCGTGCAACCCGATCCACATCTCGCTGCGGCGTGCAGCCCGATCCATTTCGTTGACGGCGCTCACTAGAGGTGTGCAGACTCCGGGAGGGGCCCCTTACGGCCCAAGCGCAATATCAAGCCACCTCGTGGCATATAACATAAGGCCTGAAAGCCTTCTCACATCACACTCGAGGCTTGAAAGCCTCCTCACATAACACTCGAGGCCTGAAAGCCTCCTCACATATCACTCGAGGCCTGAAAGCCTCCTCACATATCACTCAAGGCCTGAAAGCCTCCTCACATATGGCCCTCGGCCTCACTCAGTCCAGAAAACATCATAAGCCCCTCAGGCATCAATAAAATAGTAGTGCTCAGCCCAAACAACAGTGGAAATATCATTTAAGTCTCAAAGTTCAATTAAAGCGGCTGAGTTTGTAAAACAGTATAATCAACAGGACTGAGTTCAAGTAGTCTATCAAAATAGTGAGGAAAACAGTGATAAAAACCCCCGAAGGGTTCAGATAATTGGCACGAAGCCAAAATATGGCAATCAGCCCAAATCATGATAATAACAAATAAGTTTCAGTCAAAATATGCGGTAAAATCATCAATCGGAACGGACCATGTCACAATCCCCAACGGTTCTCTACCGCACGCCCGCTATCCGGCGTGCAAGTCACCTCAATATAGCACTACAGTGTGCAATCCGGGGTTTCAAACCCTCAGGATATCATTTACTCACCTCGAACCGGTGAAACCTCTAGCTCGCGACGCCTTTGCCCCTCAATTCGGCCTCCACGCGCATCGAATCTGTCCAAAATCAGAGCGAATATATTACAATAGGCTAAGGGGACATGACCCAATCGAAAAGAATCGAAAAATATCGAAATTCACGAAATTTGTAAAACCCGAGCCCCGGGCCGACTTCTCGAAAATCAGAAAATTTAACATCAATGGATTCCTTATCTCGCCACGAGTCTATACATACCAAAAACTCCCAATTCGGATCACAAATGGCCCCTCAAATTCCAATTTTAAAATCTTAAAATCCCAATCCCTAGTTTCTTCCAATTTAGCTAAATTCCAAAGAATTTCAAGGATAATTCCACAATATAATCATGTTTTTAACTCATAAAACTTACCTCCTGTCAATCTCCTTCGAATCCCCCTTCAAAAGCTCCCAAGTAGCTCTCACAATGCTCAAAAATGGAGAAAAAATAGCTTAGCTCGCGCATGAAATATTAATTTTAAACCATTCTGCCCAGACCTCCTTTTCGCTTCTGCGATCCGATTACCGCATTTGCGGTTTCCGCTTCTGCGGTCTATTTCAGCTTCTGCGGTTCTTCATGTAACCACCTGGATCGCTTCTGCGAACGCCGCATATGCGGACCACCATCCGCTTCTGCGGAAGTCCTCCAACGACCCAAAATAGCACCTGCGACTCCCTTGCCGCATCTGCGGAACCGCATATGCGGCCCTTCTTCCGCAGATGCGGAAACACCAGATACCAGCAACATCGGAATTCACCAAGTCCAAAAATCATCCCGATGGCCATCCGAAATCACCCCGAGGCCCCCGGGACCCCAACCAAAAATGCCAACCCATCCTAAAATATCATTCAAACTTGCTCCAATCATCAAAACGCCACAAACCATACCGAAACCATCAAATTATATCGGATTCAAGCCTAAGTTCTTCTAAATCTTCCGAAACGCGCATTCGATCAAAAACCCAACCAAACGACGTCCGAATGACCTGAAACTTTACACACACATCCCAAATCACTTAACGAAGCTATAACAACTCTCGGAATTCCATTCCGACCCTCGGATCAAAATCCCACCTATCAACCGGATTCGCCAAAATACTAACTTCGCCAATTCAAGCCTAATTCTACACCGGACCTCCAACATTCCGACCACGCTCCTAAGTCATAAATCACCCAACGAAGCTAACCAAATCATAAAAACTCCGATCCGAGCTCATATACAAATAAGTCAACTCTTGGTCAAACCTTTCAAATTCAAAGCTTTCAACTGCACTGTTTCTTTCAAATTAATTCCAAATTTTCCTGAAACCAAAACCAACGACCTAAATTAGTCATAACACATAACACGGGGCAAGTCATGCTCGAGAACTGGCGATCAAAGTGCAAAAGCTCAGGACGACCGGTCGGGTCGTTACATCCTCCCCCACTTAAACACATGTTTGTCCTCGAACGTTCCCAGAGTTGTTCTAAAAGCCAACCACTCGCTGAATAACCTTACCATGCACATACCCGGGGGCGATCCTACGTCACCCTATCTCATATAGGTCCGATAACACATTGTAACCGATATTTCACCCTCCAATAAAGTCCATAAACCATATAACCACATTGCACTTTCCGACATCATACACAAGATCAGAACCTCACATCTATACTCAGAATAAGCCCGAACCAGCTGTAATAACCCATACCTGCAACCTCAGGTGCAATCATATGATATACTACATAGCCCAAACACTCGAAACGATAACTTCTATTCACAGCAGTTGCCCACAACACCCGAATACCGGTAGAAAACCTCCTATCAACTAAAGTCTCATTCCAGCACATCCATATACTGCCAATGATAAATGAAACACACAATAAATCACAACCATTTCTCAAATCAGCCATCCATAAGGTTACTTCTCCTTTAGCAAGGACCATAGCAAATTTCTGAACCAACCTCGATATTTATCTTTCCAATCAGCTGACATCAAATCCGTTCGTATTCATTAATGACCCCAACGATCACCTCGAATCCAACACACCACTCTGGTGACATGATACATCAATACAGGCCTAAGCCACAACTTGCATAATTAGCGCACCAATAAGAAACAGTCTGAATATACTCAAATCATGAAAATGACCCAAACGAATGAGCTATACCTCAAGCTCATCAGTACCTTCAGTACACAAAGCTGAGACCCCGTTTCACATCATAGAAACAGAACACATGAATCTACTCCGAAAGGTCATATCTCCACGTAGCCTCGCTACCATGCGCGATCCTATCCAAACACTGTTACACATGAAACACCTCAAGTCACTACGCTCAAAAATCGATAGCCACGCACAATTCGATGTCTGGAACCAAAGCAAGTCATCACACCCACGGTGAAACAAATAACATACACCGTGCACACCCGATAGAACAAAACCGGTACGACATTCACCGAGCAACTCCCAATTATTGTTCCGGCTCGACTTCCACTATGAAACCCCAATGAAACCGCACCATATGTGCCCATAACCAACAGATCATAATGTCTCACAACACAAAAAGCAATTCATAGATCTCCCCAAATCACTAACAATCTCAATAACGATCGAACCAACCTATCCCTCAACAATACAATTCGGGGCCAACCAAGCCGACTCAAGCTAGAACACGCATCCACATTGGCCTACCAACGAACTCATTAACAAGGAGGCCTGAAGTTTCTCCTTCCACTTCAAAGACTTTGCTGATGCTATACGATTCGATACAAGGCACCAAATCAACACCAAAATCCACAACCTTGCCCGACGACATGCCCGGCCACAAGAAACACATCCGAAAAGTCCCTCAACACCGGAACTGAATCAATGGTGGAAACTTCTGCACTAACATCCATCACGAAGGCCCAAATAAGAAGAGAAAACCTTCTCAGCCGTCCGCTGGCTCTTCGAAACATAAGCCACTCTACTAGAACATAACCCGACGCACCTCGCCACTCAGCCCATGGCATTTCCGGCATAGACCATACCGCAATAGTCCAGAGTAATCCCGACACTGAGACAACTAGTCTAAATCCCAACATCACATCCGAATCTAACATACCACATCATAGCCTAAATATGAGAACTTCCGTCTCCACATACACCCAGCACATGAACCATCATATCCGATCCAAATTTCGCCGTCCGAACACATGCCACACCTTTAATACCCACTCATAAAACGATAGATAGTCTAAAATTTCCCTGTGCCACCAAGCAACCCGAATACCACCAGTCGATCCAACAAGAAAGTGCCGCAATACTACCGAAGTGCCATCAACTTAATCACATTGCCCTTTTTATGAAACCTATACTCTTGTCAAATCATTTCCAAATAACAACACCATTTCCTTAATCAATCTGAGGCTACCCGCTGCCTAAGAGTGTTATGAACTTCCTTTCAGAACTGAACTGAACCTCATACACGCAAATCCCGATCCTCCACAATATACCGCATATACCACACCATCCAAGGATAACAGGAAAACATTTATCTCCCTTCCGAGCCATAGGCATCTATGCACCCAACTAGTCAAGAACTTCCATTGATCCTATCTAGAAGAGAAATCATTAAACATCCCATACCTCTCATATTCGTAGAAAATGCACCGCCCCAGCCACGGTAGAAATCAACAAGAACTCTCCCAATTCCGATTGCACAAATTAGACTGCCAGGACTGAATCCTTCTAACTAAACCAAGCTAAGAAAGCCATCAAAGCCCATGAGCATTGTTACAAAATACCTGTACGAACTCATTACCTCGAGTACGCACAAAGAATTAATCATATCCTTTCCATACCGATTCGGTCCACCATCAAGCTACTTTATCTATCAAGATTTCCTTCTGATTCATTTTCAACTTGATATCCCCTCTTGCTGTAGTACCACAATCTCTCAATCCCAGGCTCACTACACGAGACCCAAGCACAAGACCACACTGTCTAAGACCCATAAGCCGCTGAATACTCTCTCAAATATTACCAGAAACATCACGCTCCCGAATACTTTAATCTGAAGAACTTCCTGCGAATCTGAATCCGCTACCTTTACTTTTCCCGATACTGATACATAGAATCCCGTAATTAACATAAAAATACCACAAGTCTTGACCTCTTCCAATGAAAACACAGTCTCTAACCACATACACAACCTTAAGATGCCCGATTGTTCCCTGTAGAATCTTGAACACATTAGAACCATTCTCGAAAGTCTTTCACTCTTTATTCAAACTGCAACTTACCTGACCTAACGAACAGAACCACCCGTGCCTCATTGGCACTCCGATACCGCAAAATGAAATCCTCATCCCAGTACAACCCAGCAACTTCCCGCTCTATGCACCGAGCATTCTTTACCAATAACCACTTAAGACATCCCGTGATTTTTCTTACTCTATGAAGCATAATATAACCTCGTCAACATTTTTTTATTTTTTTCCCTTACCCGAACCATCCTCGGTCTCTATTTCCGCAAGCCATAACTGATTCACTCGCACGCCTCGGATTGGAACCAATATAGCACCTAACCGTGCAATCAACTAATCAACAGACTCCCCCACTTGGCTCGGAGCCATAGATCAAAATACACTCGATAACTCATAACACTTATACTCCATTGATGCCACAATACCATAGTGAGATTAAATTCAATCATTTATAAGTTTGTGAAAACACAGATCATCTAGTACTGTAAATCTTCTACAAATCTCGCATTCATCCCCGCAACAGTTAAGCCCACTCTCTTAAGCGACCCGAAATTTCAAATTTCAACACGTACTTTTCAATTACACATGAGATCTTCTAACATACACATAGGGATCACACCACTTCAGAATACTCCGCAGGAGATAACCCACCTGCTTTGCCTCAATATAACATTTCTGTATACCTTCCATCGTCATAAACTGTCCGTAGTCACTTAGGCTTCCTGAGTCTGAACTCATACCGCAACATGGATTTTTACTTCACTCACAACCAGAAAACATGAAAATATCCTTCACACGCTCATAGCTCGGGGTTATACCTCGAATCACGATGGAATTCAAACACCTAATAGTTCTCTTATCATCCAGCAGACCTTCGTCGTCACTTCCAAGTCACGTAAATACATCTCGCAGTACTAACATACTCGTCACATGGCTATCCAGCCGTCACTTCCACTAATAGGGACAACACCGAACATATAAGTTCAAAACACTTACTCACACAATCAGCACCTCGGTGCTCAAGCCATAGGCAAAGATCCGGCCTTAAGTCCTTCAGACTGGCCCAACATCAACTCACAAAAATCACATCTCGCCCCTCGATTGGGGAATCACAAGCCATCAAGGCACATCTGATACTGAACGTTCATGCACGCATACGAACGCGTGGAAGGAATTTCAAGAGTTTCTTTTCAAGCTGAATCAAGGACGCACGATAAGAATTCAAGAATGTGAAGTTTTCCTAAAGGTTTTGCAGCCTCTCGAGGATTAATACAGACGTCTCCGTACCGATCTGCGAGACTCTCCTAAACCTGCTCATGACTCGTGAGACCTAGTAACCTAGGCTCTGATACCAACTTGTCACGACCCAAACCCCGCACTGGTCGTGATGGCGCCTCTCGTGAAGACGAGGCCAGCCAACTAACCCAACTTGTCATTTCAAAAATAGTTAAACATTAATAAGCAATTTAAATGTGATTCAATGATATAACTAACGGAAGCACAAACCTGACACAGCCCTAATCGGGGTGTCACAAGTCACGAGCATCTATCAGAATGTAAATCCACTACAGGGTCTAAAATGTACAAAACCGGAATAATAAACAAAAGAGAGAGACATGGTGCTACGAACGCTGGCAGTCACCTCCTTAACTCATGTAATTCTGCCTCTGATCGGCCAAAACCCGCTACCGGGTGAATAGATACCTGCATCTGCACACGAGGTGCAGGGAGTAAAGTGAGTACTCCAACTCAGCGAGTAATAAAGGTAAATAACAACTGAGCAGTAAGAAATCACGTAAGCAACCAACATGCTGTATAGAAGCAGAGTACAATCCTTTGAGAAATCAGTGAACTGTGAAAATCTTTAGAAAAACCTCTTGGCTCAGTTTAAACCTCTTTTGAAAAAAGTCTTTTCAACAGTTGCGAAATAATTTCAAAGCAGTTAGTGCTGACATGCACACAAATCCGCCCCTCGGGCACAAATACCACAGTATAACAAGTAAAAGCCAAGTAAGTATGCAGAATGAGCACATAAAAACTCGCCCCTCGGGCAATATCTCAAAATAGTACCAGCCCCTCGGGCTCACTCTCAGAACAGTATCATATCGTAACCGCTGCGGCGTGCAGCCTGATCCACATCTCGCTGCGGCGTGCAGCCCAATCCATTTTGTCGACGGCGCTCACTGGGGGTGTGCAGACTCCGGGAGGGGGCCCTTACGGCCCAAGCGCAATATCAAGCCACCTCGTGGCATATAACATAAGGCCTAAAAGCCTTCTCACATCACACTCGAGGCCTGAAAGCCTCCTCACATAACACTCGAGGCCTGAAAGCCTCCTCATACATCACTCGAGGCCTGAAAGCCTCCTCACATATCACTCGAGGCCTGAAAGCCTCCTCACATATGGCCCTCGGCCTCACTCAGTACAGAAAATATCATAAGCCCCCCAGGCATCAATAAAATAGTAGTGCTCAGCCCAAACAACAGTGGAAATATCATTTAAGTCTCAAAGTTCAATTAAAGCGGTTGAGTTTGTAAAACAGTATAATCAACAGGACTGAGTTCAAGTAGTATATCAAAATAGTGAGGAAAACAGTGATAAAAACCCCCGAAGGGTTCAGATAATTGGCACGAAGCCCAAATATGGAAATCAGCCCAAATCATGATAATAACAAATAAGTTTCAGTCAAAATATGCGGTAAAATCATCAATTGGAACGGACCAAGTCACAATCCCCAACGGTGCTCTACCCCACGCCCGCTATCTGGCGTGCAAGTCACCTCAATATAGCACTATAGTGTGCAATCCAGGGTTTCAAACCCTCAGGATATCATTTACAATCATTACTCACCTCGAACCGGTGAAATCTCTAGCTCGCGACGCCTTTGCCCCTCAATTCGGCCTCCACGCGCGTCGAATCTGTCCAAAATCAGAGTGAATACATCACAATAGGCTAAGGGGACATAACCCAATCGAAAAGAATCGAAAAATTTCGAAATTCACGAAATTTGCAAAACCCGAGCCCCAGGCCCACTTCTCGAAAATCAGAAAATTTAACATCAATGGATTCCTTGTCTCGCCACGAGTCTATACATACCAAAAACTCCCAATTCGGATCACAAATGGCCCCTCAAATTCCAATTTTAAAATCTTAAAATCTCAAGCCCTAGTTTCTTCCAATTTAGCTAAATTCCAAAGAATTTCAAGGATAATTCCACAATATAATCGTGTTTTTAACTCATAGAACTTACCTCCAGTCAATCTCCTTCGAATCCCCCTTCAAAAGCTCCCAAGTAGCTCTCACAATGCTCAAAAATGGAGGAAAAATACCTTAGCTCGCGGATGAAATATTAATTTTAAACCATTCTGCCCAGACCTCATTTTCGCTTCTGCGATCCGATTACCGCATTTGCGGTTTCCGCTTTTGCGGTCTCTTCCCGCTTCTGCGGTTCTTCATGTGACCACCTGGACCGCTTCTGCGGTCTATATCAGCTTCTGCGGATGCCGCATATGCGGACCACCATCCACTTTTGCGGAAGTCCTCCAACGACCCAAAATCGCACCTGCGACTCCATTACCGCATATGCGGCCCTTCTTCCGCAGATGCGGAAACACCAGATACCAGCAACATCAGAATTCACCAAGTCCAAAAATCATCCTGATGGCCATCCGAAATCACCCTGAGGCCCCCGGGACCCCAACCAAAAGTGCCAACCCATCCTAAAATATCATTCAAACTTGCTCCAATCATCAAAACGCCACAAACCACACCGAAACCATCAAATTACATCGGATTCAAGCCTAAGTTCTTCTAAATCTTCCGAAACGCGCATTCGATCAAAAACCCAACCAAACGACGTCCGAATGACCTGAAACTTTACACACACATCCCAAATCACTTAACGAAGCTACAGCAACTCTCGGAATTCCATTCCGACCCTCGGATCAAAATCCCACCTATCAACCGGAATTCACCAAAATACTAACTTCGCCAATTCAAGCCTAATTCTACACTGGACCTCCAAAATCAATTCCGACCATGCTCCTAAGTCATAAATCACCCAACGAAGCTAACCAAATCATAAAAACTCCGATCCGAGCTCGTATACAAATAAGTCAACTCTTGGTCAAACCTTTCAAATTCAAAGCTTTCAACTGCACTGTTTCTTTCAAATTCATTCCAAATTTTCCTGAAACCAAAACCAACGACCTACATTAGTCATAACACATAACACGGGGCAAGTCATGTCCGAGAACTGGCGATCAAAGTGCAAAAGCTCAGGACGACCGGTCGGGTCGTTACAGTAGTCGACCTCAATTTTCCCAAAGGAACATTTTTTGAGTTTAACAAACAAGTTGTACTGCTGTAATACATCAAAAGTCTGTTGCAAGTGTGCCAAATGCTCAGACCAAGAGGGACTGTAAATGAGAATGTCGTAAAAAAAACTAAAATGAACTTCCGTATGTACGATTGAAAAATCTTGTTCATCAAGCTCTGAAATGTTGAGGAAGCATTTATTAAGCCAAATGGCATAACAACAAATTCATAATGACCATGGTGAGACCTAAATGCAGTCTTTTCGATGTCATTTTCAGCCATCCTAATTTGGTGATATCCCTACCTCAAGTCTAACTTTGAAAAATACTTAGACCCTCCTAGTTTATCCAACAATTCTTCAATAAACTGGAATAAGGAATGTATCTTTCACTGTACAGTCATTTAACTTCCTATAATCGATACAAAGCCTCAAAGTACCATCTTTCTTCTTAACCATAATAATATGAGAAGAGAAAGGACTTACACTTGGTCTGATAACTCCAGACTCCAGCATTTCCTTAATCATCTTTTTGATCTCATCTTTTTGAATCGCAGGGTACCTATAAGGCCTCACATTGATGGGTGAGGTCCCCTACTTTAGCAAAATCTTATGGTCACGATCTCTGTGGGGTGGCAATGTACTGGGCACTTCAAATAGGGGAGCATATTATTTCAAAATCGTCTACAAGACTTCTGGAGTTTCTAACTCCTGAGAATTCAGTGCTATATTGGAATTCTCCATTAGTTGAATAAAAGCCATTGACATCATATTAATTTGATTGGGTTTGCTGAGTACTTTCTGCATCTTCACATCTGCTATGACTTTAAAGGTTCCTGGTTGATTTCCCCTTAAAGAAATCTTTTTTTCACCCATTTGGAACTCCATTTTTAGTAGTTTGAAGTTCCACCTTATATCTCCCAGAGTAATAAGACATTTTATCCCCAACACCACATTAGCCCCTCCTAATGGAATAACCAACATGTCATACTTGAAATCTACCCCCTGCATTTTCCAAGTTACTCCTTGGGTCATCATTGAACTATGAACCTTATTACCATCAGCTACAGATACATCAAATGAGGGAATGTTCATCAATTTACACCCTGACCTCTTGGCTACTGTTAAATCCATAAAACTGTGGGTCGCTCCTGAATCAATTAAGACATGTACCATTTTGCCTTTGACAGCCCCTTTTACTCTCATTGTTGAATAATCACTTGTACTATTGTATGAATAGATACTTGAGGATTTAATTCCTCAGAGTTTTGTTCTTCACCTATCTCTTCTTCCCATATGCCTTCTTCTACATCTTCATCCATCTCCAAGATAAAGAACTGTTTCCTTTGATTGCATACATGGTTCATAATGTATTTTTCATCACACCAATAGCAAATACCCTGATCCCTTTTCACATCCATCTCTGTTGCTGACAACCTCCTAGATCCTTGAATTATAGGTTTGTTGTCTGCCTTGTTAGGACCATTATGTCTAACCATCCTGCTGCTTCCACCATTTTATCCCATACGTGAACCTTTAGAGAAGGTACCCCAAAAATTACTAGGATTTGGGAGTAAAAATCTTGAACTCCTCACCAAGGCTTGAGTTTGTCCCTACTGTATTTTCAGACATTTATCAACTAGTCTAGCTTGACTATAAGCTTTCATAAGTGTTCTTGGACTCAGCATACGTACTTGCACCTCTACCTCAGACTTCAAATTGGCCAAGAAAATGCTAATGGAATGTTCTTCTATCAATTCCACCTAATTCAATAGCTCATCAAACTTATCAAGGTATTCTTGAACACTTCCCGTCTGTTTAAATGCAACTAGTTCTGCCATGGGATCTACATGTTCCACATCTCCAAATCTAAGATGAACAACTCTCACGTAATCATCCCAATTTGGAAATCTTCCCATTCTAGCTTTCATATACATTTTGTTCCATTGTAAGGCTTCCCCTTCCATGTTAATACACGCCGTTTGAACCTTATTATCCTCAGAAATCTTCTCGTAATCAAAAAATTGCTCCGCTTTGTACAACCACCCATTAATGTCTTCCCCATTGAACCTAGGGAAATCGAATCTCCGCAAATGCCCATTAGGGGGAATATCGTTACCTGGAGCGTGAAAACCCTCAATTTTTACCGCCGCCGGAGCTCTGTTACCAGCCGCCATAGTTGCTAGCATTTGTCGAATCTCACTCAAGGCAGCTTCATGTTGATTGCCCTGCATCTGAACTTTTTCTCTCAATTCCTCCATTTCCCGTCTCAATTCACCATTTCTGGTGTTCGTCGTTGTTGATTCCGGCATCTTTCCGCCCAAGATCGCCGCTCTAATACCAATTAAGCGAGCTCGCTGAAGAACTCAAGTACGCAGTCCTAAGGAATTGGGATGGGGAACAATTCCTGAACAGAGTTGCATGAATTAATTAAGCTAGAGAGAAGAAGAGTTGGAATTGATATTATTGATTGTAATCTTACAATTTCTATGTAACATGCACTCAATAAAGTATCCAATTAACTCCGCTGGCCCTCCTAACCGACTAACTACCTCTAAGTAAAAGACTATAATGCCCTCACTATACAATTTCTATGTAACATGCACTCAATAAAGTATCCATTCAGCTAGTATAAAGGATAGTCCCTTCGGCTATATCTGAAAAGATTGAAACATTATAGAGAATATTAACATGGCTTTTGCGTAAGTATGACACATACAAATCGATGAATAAACTAAATTTTTCATGAAAAGAAAAAGAAAAAAAACTTGAATTCAAAATATGCATTTCCACGACGTCCTGATTATGCAAAATGCATCGATGACTTAAAGAGTGTTTGGCTAAGCTTATTAGCTAGTCAAACTGGCTTATAAGCACTTTTTGACTTATCCACGTGTTTGGTAAATATCCAAAGTGTTTATAAGCTAAAATCAGTCATAAGCCATAAGTTGGTCACCCCTCAACTTATGACTTTTCAGTTTATAAGCACTTTTAGTTTGACCAAGGTTTTTACTAGTTTAACCTTAATAATATTTTCTAATTCAAAAAATACTTTTCCAAAATTAAATTCCTAGCTTTCTCTTCATTCCATATTCGTTGTTCATCCTTTTCTTTATAAAAAAAAATTTTTTAATTTATAATCTTTTGTAAAGTATTAATGATATATTAGTCTTTTTAACAAAAGAATAGCTTATTAACATTTTTTTATCAAACACATCAACTGCTTGTTATCAATTTTAGTATTTTTATCCAAACACGTAAATGATTAATTAAAGAATCAATTTCAGTACTTAAAAATACTTTTCAACACTTCAAGCTTATCTACAATCAGCTTATCCAAACGGGTCTTAGACTATTATCTTTTTCGAATTTATGTAGCATACTTTCTTTAGTCTACTCCCCCCCTACCCCCCCCCCCCCCAAAAAAAAATCACTTTTGTCCGTTTGTGAAACTATTTAATTCTAGCACATCCCGTTTATTCATTTATTTACATGAGTTGTCGGACCATTATCACGCTAATGCTTGCATTAGTTTAGGCTGTCTATATCATACCCCTTGGAGTGTGAATGTTCCCCGGATTCTGTGTGAATGCCAGATGCCTTGTGCACCGGACTACTTTTTTTTTGGGTTGGGGGGTTGGGGGGGGGGGGTGGGTCTTGGACCCTCACCGCTACTCATTTATATGAAAAGACATGAAACTTTCACCACGACTCATAAGGATAATTTTAGTATAATGCATATATTCAGCTTACATGTTAAAAGTATTTTTATATTTTTTATATTCTCTGTTCCGTCAAACATAAACACATAAAATGAGAAGGAGCGAGTATTAACGTTCGCCGAAAAACCAACATTTCAGTAGTAACTTCTGTCATAAATCCAAATAGCCGCTCATCTAAAATCTTAAACTAAAAATAGCTGTCAGATGTACAATATATGTATAATTGATGTATAATCTATGTATACCGGCTAGATAAAGTGAAACATAAATCTGGCCAGCTACGTAAAAATAACACGATCTAGCCAGTTTTCGGACTGGTCATTCAAAAATAGCCAGCGTTTACCAAGTCAATGAAAAATAGCCACTATTTTGCTGCAACAGAGACCGGTCCAGCATAATATACTGGAGTTCGGTGCACCTGTGTATGAACTTCCAGCATATTATGCTGGAACTCCAACACACGGAAAGTTCCAGCATAATATACTGGAGATTCGAGCACTTGTATATGAACTTCCAGCATATTATACTGGACCGGTATACTTTCCTGGAACCCCAGTATATTATGCTGGAGTTCTAGTGTACTTATGCTGGAACTCCATCATATTATGTTGGAGTTCCAGCATACTTATCCTGGAACTCCAGTATAATATGCTGGAGTTCAAGTACACTTATGCTGGAACTCCAGCATAATATACTGGCATATTTTCTGGGTTTTGAACAGTGTTTTCGCTCAGATTTATCTTTACACGAAAAGTGGCTAAATTTCGATTACTTTTGAAACTGGGCTATTTTTGAACGACCACTTGTAAATCTGGCTATTTTTGAATTGGAATTTTTACATTCCTATCCTATTTATGAAACCTTTTTACCCTACATGTTTAAGGTTTGAGTAAATTACATTTAGTATACTAAATTACCATTTATATACCATTATTTAAAAAAGGATATAATTAATAGGCATTTATATCAGGCATAATTTTAGGACTTTCCAGTTTCTCTTTCCTTTCAGTTCTACCCCACCCCCTCCGCACGTTTCTCCCCTAACTCCCCCCCCCCCCTCCCCCCACGTTTTACCTTCACATCCCCACGTTCTGCGTATGTGTACTTCTTTACAGAACAAAATTTACCCACCTTCTTCATTTTCCACCATTTGAATTATTATTCTTCAAAATTCTTTCCCATTTTTAGTCAAGTTTAAGTTAAACTATGAAGAACATCAAATCTCCCAAAAAATTACCTAAAAAAATGACAGTAGGTGATATCTCCTCCTTCGATTTGGGTGTTGTAACACCAAAATCACCACAAAAATTCCTAAAATCTACACATGCAATGGAACCTACTACTCAAAGTTCATCTCCTAGACAAATCCGTGCCGAGAATAGAACAAAGCATTTGCACGATGTCGATGCTGGAGGCAGTGGTACACCAGGCGGCAAACAACTCAAAAGAAAGGGTAAAGAGTTTTGTATAGATGACGATTTTTTGGACGATATCCCTAAAATTCCTAGAGTAAAAAAATCCAAGTTGTCTCCTTCTTCCTCAAAGCAAAAACCGAAGAAACAGTCCAAAAATCACCCCAAATTGGTTCAAAAAAAATTTGGCGAAGGTAAACATTATTATTTTCCTTTCCAGTTTTGTAGTTTTGTTTTGTATGTCAAAATCCCTGTTTTAAGTGTGCTGGTAAATTGTAGATTAGTTGTCTTAATTTTGTAAGTTATTCTGTAGATGTGATGTTTTACAGTTTATTATTGTAGGTATTTTGTAGTTGTCTTTTATTTATATTGTCGTTATATTTTAAATGTTGAAACAAAGATGTATTTACTTTCTTATTCCTGTAGTTTTTTCTTCCTCGTTTGTTTTTACCTATTTGTGTAGTGATGGTGTAGTTATATGTCGATAATATGTAGATTAATGCTTCATTTTTATGCATTTTACTGATGTGAAATAATTTATTATTTTTTGCAGAATGGACATTATTTTTCCCCACAAAATATGGATTATGGTGTGCTTAGATTCCACACTTTGTGTGATCCTAGTATTCCTAGCCAGATAAAAGAGTTGTTGTCTCCAAATGCTTTAAAGCTTTTTAAAAATACTTGTTTTGGTTACTTACTGTCTCTCCCCTCCATTTGCATGCAAAACCAAGCTATTCATCTCCTCATGAAGTATGAACTGTCTAAGTCTGATGAATCATTTTTTTCAGTCTACTTGAAGGGGGGAAAATTGAATTTTTCATTGAGAGGGTTTGGTTTAGTTACTGGATTAAATTTTGTGAATCAGTTTTCAGATTTTGGATACACTTCTATTTATGTTAGCAAGTTAATGAATAGCTATTTTCCTAACCAAAAAAGAGTAGAGAAGTGGTATTTGAAAAACATAGTGACAAATAGATCTTGGGTAAATGATGAGGATGCAGTCAAGTTGTGCATTCTTTATCTTTTGGAATTTTTTGTTTTCCCTTCTGACAAAGACCATGTGTCTTTTATAGACAACTTTAGGTTCTATTTGGTGGAGTCTGGTCAGTTTGAGTCATACCCATGGGGTATTAAATCTTTCAATTAGGTTATGGAATCTGTTAGGCATCGTCTAAATCCTCGTGTACATTCTTATCTAATACGGGGATGCTCATTAGCCTTGCAAGTGTGGCTTTATTAGTGTTGCTCGACCGTCAGCACGGAGCTTGCTACGAGGTCTTCTGACTCAATACCTTGCATATTAAGATGGTCAGCTACTAAGGGGCAGATTTGGTTAACTGCCTTTGAGAAGAAGTTGATCAAGCCTGAGTGGATTAAGGTATGTTTTTCAGTTTTGGTTACTGTCTACATATACATTCATAATATCTACAATTTGTCTACATTTCTTCCTTAGTGGAACTAACTGGGATTTTTTCATCATTCAATTCACAAGCATAACTGAATCTGGAGAAGAGATTGGAGTACTTACTCTGCCAAACAAGATTCAATATGAGGATGAACAAGTTGCACAATCATCAGAGGTTCCAAATGTTGATTCTCCAACATTGGAACCCAAACATACAGATTGTCAAGAGGACAAGGAATCTGTGGCTAAGAAGCTCAGGAAGCTAGAAAAGGGAATTCAGCAAGTAATATTATTAACTACAATATATTTACATATTAGCTACAATTTATCTACATTTCACAACAGTTGATGTAGTATATATTGTAGTTAAATTGTAGTATAATTCTATATTTCTATATTTTTAACTTTTAGGTTGATGGAAAATTAGCAGATTTTAGGAAGGCTGTATTTAAGGAACTCCATAAACTAAGAGTGTTTATAGATGATTCTGTGAAGAGTGTTTTGAAATTGGTAAACAGGAGCTATGATGTGGATGAGGCAAAGGTAAGAGTTGACATATATTTATATACCAAAACAAATTATGACATATGAAATAATATACTCAACCTAACATTAAATATTTAGTTTGCTGGTAGTTCAACCAAAAACAATGACCAACAACAAGGATTGAACAACCAACAATTTCATTGCAATATTGGTGATCAAGTGCATGCAAGCACAAGCAACACAGGTATCTACAAAATACCTACAAATATATACACTTATTATAAAACTTTATAGAACATAGTTTTATTATTCACATTTTATCTACAACTTCCTACCTATATCTACAACTTTCAAGGCAGCATTATCTAGTATTATTTACCTTTTTTTAATTATAAATTTAAGCTGCAGTTTGTCCAGAACATGTTCCAGGACATGTTGACTTATATCCAGAATTTCAAGAAGCAGCTGATGTTGATCAAGGAGGTATAAAATCATGCTGTCATTCATAATAAATACTTGTTGTTCATACAATTTTACATTCCTGTTAAGTCATTTATGTTTTATGTAACAGATATTGAAGATGTCAATGTACACTCCCCAATTCATGGAGTGAGTGTAGCAGCTCAGATAGAACAAGTCAATGAGAAACAGCTAAATGAAGGTGAAGATACACAACATGTGGATGAAGTTGGTTCTGAAGGATCAGGCATTGATAAGAAGTGTGTGACATTGGATGACTTTGAGTTGCCAGACAACTTAACACAATTGGTTAAGTTTGGAGAGCCCATACCAGATGAAGCAACCCCTATTCATCCGGGGAGAAGCAGGCAACCGGGGAAACATGCACGATCACCTTTCATACCTCTATATAGTTCTGGAGGCAGCAGCTCTATTGGTCCTAAATTTTTCTACCTCAAGCACCCCTTCATAACTCTTATAGGTAAAAATGTAGATTCTGATGTGTTAGATAAGTTCAACAAGTGGTTATACCACCGTACTGACAAAGTTTCTAAGAGGTATGAATGCTTAGTTTGACACTGTCATTTCAACATTTTAAAGTTTACATATGTAATTCATTATGTGATTTTTTTTGATTGGACATTTATTTGTTGTTACAGGAGGAAGGCTCCCTTTTCAATAAAGGATAACCAAATCAAGCCTTGGTTAGACGTTGGAGTTGAAAAGTGGATAAGAAGGACTGGTTTTATTCCCTTGCTCACCCCGGACAAGTCCTCAATAACTCTGTAAGTATCAAAGAATAAATTCACAAAATATATTCTGGCTTCTGTTTTGTAGTAGAATTGTAGTTATTACATGATTGTAGTTAATTTGTATTTATGCTGTAGTTTAAGATGAAGACTTACAAATGTGTGCTATAGTTTGAATGTCAATATTATTGAGACCTTATGGTAGTTTGTTATTTTTCATGTGTTGTTGTGTATAGCAGCTAAAGTGTAGCTATTTGTTAGTTTATTTAAATTCTGGCTTTTTAGTTTAAAATGTATCTGCCTTGTTGATAATTGTAGTTACAATGTAGCTTATAGTAGATTTTATTTTATTATGCAGCACATTGATGTTATTATGTATTACCTGAGAAAAAGAGGCAAAAATGGCCCCAACAACAACAACACTAGGTTTACAACAACAGATTTCTTGTTCAAGTCAAAGATTGAACAAATCTATGAGAAGTTCATAAGTACTCCACAAGAACAAAAGTATTCGGTTGTTAAACCCGATGATGATGTTGCAGAATATATTCTTGGGTATAGAATTCTTGCTAATATTGCCTGGGATGAAGTTGACTATGTCATCATGCCCGTGAACATTGTAGAGAAGTTCCATTGGTTGTTGGTCGTTTTCGACATAGCGGACAGACGACTTTATGTGTATGATTCCATGGTGTCTTCACAAAACCATAATGTTGTTGAAGCATGTGTTGATAAGTTTTCAATCATTATCCCTCTGTATTTTTCTTGCACAGGTTTCTACGGTAAGCGTAAAGACATTGACTTCAAGACCACAAAGGCATACATTGAGAAACCAGTTACAAACCCTCTCAACATACAGTGGTTGGTTGCGGAGATTCCACAGCAAAAGGAAGGATCACTTAAAAAAACTATTCTCTCTTTCTAAATGGTTAATTATTATTTTTTTATAATTATTTGTTAAATAATTAAATTTTTGTGTCTTATGCAGCGATTGTGGGGTATTTGTGGCTGCTTTTGCGGAGTATGTTAGCCTTGGAGATTTGTCAATCCCTTCAGAAGACCTTTCGGATATCGACCAATACCGTACACGTTATGGAGCTCTCCTATTGGACTATGCTACAAAGAAGCAAGAAGATGGGTCAATCAGTGAAAGTGAGGTTACAGGAAGGCTAGCAAGGAGGAAGGGTGCTCCTGCTTTGAATGAGAAGACTAGAGTATAGAGAAAGAAGAAATAGAGTGTTGTTTTCCTAGTTTACTTGATGCCAATTTGTAATTGAAGGAGAATACAATACTTTATGAACAAAATTTTTATGTTTTTATTGCAGCAGACTTTATTGTTTTGTTATTTTATGGCAATATCAACATTTTGTGAAGAATTAATGTAGTTATTGTATATAAATTTTGTATTTGTATATCATAATTTCTAGCTGTTTACCTTCTGTATATAACTGTCAGTTGAAGTCAAATTACACAACAAAAAATTAAATAAATACTCCAATCATAGAAATGTGTTATCCACAATGAATCTGCAAATTGTCTACAAAATTTTACAAAGACTACAATTTAACTACATTTAACCTACATTATATCTACAATCTGGAAACACTTTACATGAATTTACTTTTTAATATCAGTTTTATTGTAGATAATAAATATTAATACAAAATTACACTATATCAAAGACAAATTTAGATGCCTGACAAGATACATAAAAGCATATTAAACACGCATAATAAAATTGTAGTATACTTCATAATGATCTTTAAAAACTTAAACGATTACACAAAAAAATGTAGATTCTTTAACTCACTAACAGTAACTACAAAATAACCATTCTAACTACATGATATTTTTTTTTTGGGTGCATTCTTGCAAGATCTTTTGTTATGCCCTTCACCTCCACAGTTTCCACATGACACCTTGTACTTCTTTGACTTTAGTTCATCATATGTTTTGTATCTTTCCTTTTGAGGTCTTCCTGGCTGCTTTTTCTCTCCCGTAGGTGGTTTTACTACTTCATCAGATATATGTTGTGGCACATTCCATTTGCTTTCATCAGGAAGGGGATTTACTGGTATTTCATATGTACGGAGTAGGCTCTCCCTTGTGTAATACGGCGAGCAATAATTTTCATATCCTTCATTCCTGTCCCTTAAAGCTGCCAAAGCATGCGCACATGGAAGTTCATCAAGTTGGAACTGGCCACAAGTACATTTCTTGTTTTCAAGACACACAATGTACCGCTTCACACCATCTATCACAGTATAGATAAGATCTGTTGAAGCCCTCACCTACAATTACATAACAAACAGAAATAAAAATATTTAAAATTCATAAAAATAGTTTATCTACAATTATCATCAACTTATCTACAATTTATCTACAAATGATCTACCATCTACAAATTAACTATAGTGTGTCTACAGTTTATCTAAATTCTGGAAACACTTTATATAAAAATATTATTATTCTCCATAAAATAAAGAGATCTTACCCTAAGTTTCTGAGATAATGTACTGTTTTTCTCCAATTCTTTGTTGAATTTGTACCCAAGGTATGTGAAAGTACCCTTTGCCTTCAACAACTTCTCTTTCGTCCAACGTTCAAGAAGTGTCCTCATATACTCTAATAGGTCAAATATAGGCAGCTCTCTTGCATATTTTGTTACAGCATTCAACGACTCTGCGATGTTTGATGTCATAGTCCAAGTTCTATTCACCGTTGCATGTACTCTTGACCATCTATGATAGCCAATATCATAGAGGTATGATTTAACATGAGGGTCTATCTCTTCAATCTTCGACATCCTTTCATTAAATTCATCCATAGTGTATGATCCTGTTGTAGCAAAGTACGATTCATTTAATTGTAGATGACCCTTCTTGAACTTTGCCCTTATATTTGTCCAAATATGCCACACGCAAGAGTAGTGTGACACGCCCGGATAGACAATTGATGTTGCCTTCAGGATACTCTCATTCCTATCTGAAACAACACACATTGAAGTTCTTTCACCATATGCTAGCTTGAATTGCTCAAAAAACCACTTCCACGATGCATCGTTTTTCGAATCAACCACTGCATATGCCAAAGGCAATATTGTTCCTACATTATTAATAAAAAATTAATTAACTGGCAGCTTTGAAATTGCATATAAAGACACAAATACATATAAACTACAAGATATCTACAAAGATATCTACAATGTTTCTACAATTTACACACTGCCTACAAAATAACAACAAAATAACTACATTTATACCTGCTGCATCCATTGTGCTTGCTGTCAGCATAATTCCCCTAATAGGTTGTCTTTAAGAATGTCCCATCAACCACTACTACTGGTCTACAATATTCCCAACCACTTATTGATGTACAAAGAGCAACAAATGCATATAAGAAGCATTCATCGGTTGTCTTCTTCAATTTAACAATTGAACCAGGATACGTTTTCTCAAGAATATAAAAATATTTTGGTAATTTATTATAGGAGTCAGCCGGATGACCTCTCAATAACTGTAAAGCCTTTTCCTTTGCCCTCCATGCTTGTATGTAGCTTAGGTTCAATCCATGTTGGGATAACATGTCAGTTTGTATGTCCTTTGGTGTGTAAACTGTCTTAGGATCACAATACTTTGGCATGACCATGCTACCAACTACAACTGCAGTATGTTTGTGCTGTATGAATGTATCGTCCATTAAGGAGCATGTGTGTTGTCAGTTGAAACTCCTTATCTTGACCATTGCGGAATCATTAATTGATGTTGCCTTGAAGTGCCATTTACAGTTTTCACCAACGCATACAAGCCAGTAACTTCCAAAAAAATACAATATTTAATACAGATTATAAATGTAGGTGCAACAAAAGGACTGTTTTACCATAAAGTAACAATTTAACTACAATTTTTCAAATATTTTTTTACTTGACTAAAACACTACTTTTATTGATATTTTCTCCATACCTTCTATGACTAGATCTTTTAACTCTGAACTGGAACTTGTGCATCACAGAAAAGTGCTTCATTGCAGCAGCTACAGTTTGCTTGTCCTGATACACTTGTCCTTCTTCAATATCAGTTTGCGTAGATTCTTTTATTATTTCACTTTGATATTCCTTTATAGCCGGAGAGGATGGCATATCAAGTAACTTTAGGGACCCAGACGAACCTGCATCAATATAAAGATAAACAGTGTCATTTTAATTTGTACAAAATTTGTAGATTTTTTGTAGATATAGTTAAAATTTTGTAGACATCCATATTAGGATGTCAGACATTGTACTTAAATTGTATAAATGTAGTTTTAATTGTAGTTAAATGTAGATATATTTTAGATAATATCGTAAAACCATAATTCTATGCAATTTCTAACTATACAAACCTGCACTTGTGTTATCGTTCGTGATTGCCAATTCCATATTGAAATCTCGTACACTTATACATAACGGATATGAACCTAAGTTTTTATTCTCCTTTTTGGTCTCTATATACACACTAATCCCCATATCATTCCCAATCTCCATTGGGGGACAATTGTCGTTCACGATGTATTTGATTTCTACGATTTTTTCTGTAGTATCAATCGATAGTTGTTCTGCAATTGTAGAAACGAGAATATTGTAGCTTGATTCACATCTACCACAATGGCATCAACTTCAAAATCCCTAAATCTCCCATAGTTTTCCCAAATCCCATTGAATTGTAGCATTATTGCGATTTTCGACATGATTGCTTGTTGTTGTTGGTGTTTTTTTTGGATTTCTAGATTGAGAGAAGAAAAGATAAAGAACATATATATGATCGACAATTTAATTTCTGAAAACGACGAAGAACAGAGTATAGCAATTCGTTGAAGCTGTTCGTAGTTGAATCTCGAAGATTTGAATTCTACAATTTGAATTCAGTTCGTTGAAGTTGTTCGTAGTTGAAGCTGTTCGTACTTTTTGAAGCTGTGCGTACTTTTTTCCCTTAATTTTTGAATTGTAATTTAAGAGAAAAATACGCTGATGAGAATATTCCTTTCCGTTTCAAAAATTGAATTTAATGTAGAATCAATCAATCAGGATTCTTTCCTGATTTTTAGCGTGTTTTTAGGGAATATTCTGCCCTTTTAATACCTAATAAACGAATGGTACATAAATTGTAGGAAAAATGTGGACTAGGCGGATAATTTAGATAATATAAATATTTTTGGTAATAAAGTTTCATATATGGTATAGATAGGAAAAAATCTCTTTTGAATTTCTCCCATTTTTGTAATATATAGCAAGATGAGCCCAAATTCAAAAAGATCCTTGGCCCAATCCCAAATTTAACGGGCTAAATAGAACCAAACCAAACAAATGAGCCCAAATCTGAATTTCGCTATCTGCTTTAAATTCTTGGCAAAACCCTCCTTCTCCGCCGCTTTGCTTCTCTCCATCTCTTTTTGCAGCAAAGCTCCTCAGACCGAATCGAAATGGTACGTTTCCATCTATTTTCTCAATATTTTTTTCCACAAAATATAGTAGTGGATTATAATGCTTGTAATTTTCATATTAAACTACAACTTTTTTATCTTTGTTCATAATCATTTTTACAAGTTATTAATCTGTCGTTAATCAATGAGTTGTTCGATATAAGTTGTAGAATTAAAAGCGGATCTACTAATTTATTGTGTTTAAGAAGCATGAAGCAATTTTCTGCAAATTTAAATGACTAAAATGCACCGACCCTAGGGCTTTGGTCTAGCAGTAAGAGCGCAGCTCGTGATGTGTGAGTTAAACAAAATGCCCGGTATTTAAGTGGAGAAGCGTAGAGCAGTGGGCCCGTTGTCCCGAGGGGATTTCTCGGTTATTAAGAAAAGGACTAATATGCACCCATTAATTTGTGTTTTTGAAGAATTGAATTTTGGAAAATCTAAGTTACTTGTGTGAATACGTTGATTCGATGAGCAGGCTTCAGAGAAGAAGTTGAGCAACCCAATGAGGGAAATCAAGGTTCAGAAGCTAGTCCTTAATATCTCCGTTGGTGAGAGCGGAGATAGGCTCACCAGAGCAGCCAAGGTCATTCAGTTTCCTTCCTGATAGCGTTTAATACTGTGTTTAGAACTTGATTTCATTGTTGTATTGTGAAACTGAAATTGGCATTGTTAATGTTCCGTACTGAATAGGTCTTGGAGCAACTCAGCGGCCAATCCCCTGTTTTCTCTAAGGGTTAGTTTTTTTGAACCTTCAATTTATTCCACTTTTTTTCTCTATTTTCGGATATTTAGCTACCTTTGTCTCAAATGCATAGTCAGTTACTGGACTTATCTAGTTCCGTCTCTATCAAATGTACGTGTTAACCTGTGTTATGCTCAGTTGATGAATTGATTGATTAACATTGACATGACAATTTTGTTGAAATGTTGAATTAATTTATAATCAGTACTGTTAAAATGTTGAATCTCTAATTTCCATATATTATATTGTATTGGAATGAAGTGGAGCTGACTAGAGCTGAAATAAATAAGATTCATTTAGTCAACCCTAACTGATGTAGAATTGAAATGTAGCTAATTGACATATAAATGTTAGGTCTCAAGGAGTAACCCGCCTTTTATCCTGTCCTATATGCATCCTGAAAGCGGGCTCATATATACATGTAACCTGCCCCAACTAGTTTGGGATTGAGTAGTAGTAGTAGTTGGTGGTGGTGGTGACCGTGGCAGCAGCAGCATTCTGAAATGATTCTTATTGCTCCCTTAAGTGAGAACCAACCAATAAAGAATGGTTGTATGCTTCTTTAATTATGTTTTTTCTTGAGCTAGATGTGCAAGAATTAGTTTAACTCTGAATATGCAATGATAAAAAAATTGATGTGGTTGTTCACACATTTAAAATTGGTGTTTATACATTGAAAGATTTGTACTGAGGTAAATAATTTATTTATTGACTTTAAGTAATCAAGTATTCATCCCTCATTCTTTGTTGACGATGTTTAGTTTCCTCTGGTGGTTGTATTGCTCTCTTTGACAGCTAGGTATACTGTGCGATCCTTTGGAATTAGGCGTAATGAGAAGATTGCTTGCTATGTCACTGTCAGAGGAGATAAAGCTATGCAGCTCCTTGAGAGCGGATTGAAAGTCAAGGAATACGAGTTGTTGAGAAGAAACTTCAGTGAGACTGGCTGTTTTGGTTTTGGCATTCAGGAGCACATTGATCTTGGAATCAAGTAAGCATATGTTATCTAGCTATATCATGCTATTCGGTTTATTCACATTCAACATGATTAGTTTTCAATTTTATTATTTGGAGGTGGTTGGTTGTCTGTCATGGGTCTTGCTATTGCGCGTGCATCATTAAGCTTTAAATTTTGTTTGCTGAAACTGCATGAATCATATAGGTGACGATTAATAGTTTTTAGTCACCTTCAAGAATTTGTGTTGCGTTTTCCCTGAAGTTCTACCGAGTGTGTTTCTTTCTCATGTTTCACTATATGAGTATGAGCATAGGGTTGTTATCTATCAACTGCTCTGTCTTTATGTCTGTAAAATGATTGTGCTGTCACTAATTTGTTTTGGTATTCTACACCTTTATCTGTTCTATAGGTATGACCCTTCAACCGGTATCTATGGTATGGATTTCTATGTTGTGCTCGAGCGCCCAGGATACCGTGTTGCTCGTCGTAGGAGGTGCAAGGCCCGAGTTGGAATTCAGCACAGGGTCACAAAGGATGACGCTATGAAGTGGTTCCAAGTCAAATACGAAGGTGTTATCCTTAACAAATCCTCAAACATTCAGTAAGTTGATATCCACTGTTGGATCAGTTTGTCCCCCAGCAAGTTTATGTTTTCTATGCATTTTGTAGACCAACATTTAATACTCCTAGAGTTCGAAGGTTTTGAAGAGTTGCTGTTATTTGGCATATCAGGATATTTTATTTTGTTTACATTTTTGCTATTAGAGGATTTTAATTTTATTATCCTTCTTGATTGGTTGAGTTTCAAATGTTGCTAGCAAGCCAGAATTATTCTCACGACTACAATCTTTTTCTGTTTGTAAAGATTGTAGAGAAATCGAGGGAAAATATGCAGTTCTTACAAAGAATCTTTTAAATAATAAGTGTTGTTAATCAAGTACCGGATCGTGTCAAACACTCCACTCATTCTTAATGAGGACATATAATCAGGATAGAGCTAAAATTTTAGTTTTATGAGTTTTTGATTTAGAATGATGACTTCTTGTGTTAAAAATTAGTATTTAAATCTAATGTGTGCATGTTTTTAATAGTTTTTTAAATACAAATATATTGTTTGAGCGAAAGATATTGCGTTCTGCTGAACTAGAATGCGGGCTTCTACATCCGCACTTACATATAATATCTTTTTTGATGTATAAATAACGAGGAGAATCCTTGACTCATTCTTCTCTTTTTGGGGCGTACAACATAAATTTTTTAGGTGTAATTAATTAGGAATATTAACCAATAATATTGTGACATCCTTACTCTCCATCGACGCAAGCAACGGTTTCTCTGATTGTTTAGTCAAATTATTATTATTATTATTATTATTATTATTATTATTATTATTATTATTAAAGTGACTTACTTTAAAAAAAAAAAATCAATCAGTAATGACATAACCTCAATTCGAATCTTCTTTAATTAATTAGTCCAGTCCTGTAGTTTATATTTTCACTTCTGACGAAAATCGTTGCTAGAATCGCGTTGTTTTATGTTATTTTTTTGGGTGCAAAAGATAACTGGCATAGATTAAAGGGAAATAGGCCAAATTTGTCCCTCTAGTAAATTATCCACGTTTGTCTCTAGTTCTACTATCCGTCCAAATATATCCCTACCATTAAGAAAGTAGACAAATTCGTCCCTAACCCTAACAGAATTACAACGTGACACCGGGCCCTTCTCTTTGATTGCCAACAGGCAAATTAAAAACCCAAAGAAAAAGGACTCGTTCATGTTATCTGACCCGATTTGTCAAAACCCTTGTTTTTATGGAAAATCAAAAACAAAAAAAGATTCGATTTTTTAACCCAAGAATACTAAGCACCCCAAAAAGGCCTAGAGGCCACTCTTCCTCCTCAATGTTAAACCTGCCCAATTTTTCATCTCATTACGAAAGAGCTCCATTAGAATCAGTTATCACCTCCGTCTTATATATTTTTCACAGTGTTGTTAAAAATTCGATTGGCACAATACAACGTCATTAAAAAAAACCTTTTTTACAGTCTGAATGGACCAATCTTCCCACTGACATATTCCCCGACAAATATTTAGCCATAATTTTCCAGTACTTAACCCCCGGCCACCATAGAAAATGCTCCCTCGTCTGTCGGAGATGGCTCTGAGTTGAGGGTAAAAACCATAAAAGGCTCTCCCTCACCGCAAAAGCTGAATTACTCCCGATTTTACCTGCCATCTTCTCTTGTTTCGATTCCGTCACCAAACTCGCTCTCCGTTGTCACAGAAATTCGATTAGAGTAAATAATGAAGGCTTTATCCTTATCTCTCTTAAGTGCGTGAACCTCACTTTGGGGATTTTGCTTTTGGTGAAGGCTTCTGGATGCATGGATACTAAGTTGTTTATTTGGCTAGGCATTGTAAGTTGTTGGGGAAGCTTTACATTGATGGATTAGGATTGTAATGGCAGTGCGAGGTGGTTTTGGGTGGGGTGGAAGAAGAAACGGGTTTTAAGAGGGGTCTGCCTGGGTAATGGGCTATTTGAATGGGTATGAGTTCTTTAATTTACCTAGTTGGCAATCAAAGAGAAGGGCTCGGGTGCCACGTTGGAATTTTGTTAGGGTTAGGGACGAATTGTCTACTTTTTTAACGGTAGTGACGTATTTGGACGTATAATAGAACTAGGGACAAACGTGGATAATTTACTAAAGTAGAGGGACAAATTTGACCTTTTTCCCTATATTAAAAGATGCGTACAGGGGTGTGGTGCTCTTTCACCATATTACATATACTAGAACTAGTTACATTACCATATCTACATGAGGTTTCGTCCCTAAAGTTATCATACTGACGATCCTCTATACTAGTAGAGGCTGTCGTTGTCCTATCTATTGTCAAAACAGTATTGGCAACAGTCTCAGTAAGTACATGGTTAATAACAAAACATGTGTTGCTACCTTGATGGTCATTTTCTTGTGCATCTGATATAGCTACCATGCGTTGAGTTGTTGTTCCCATTTGATCTGCCTGCAGCTTATTTGATACAAAAAGTGGTGGTTGAACAAAAATTTGCAGCATATCAGTGTCTTGCATCCTACTTCCTAGCTTCGCAAGTTGGTCTGCTACCTCATTTTGTTTCCTGTACACATGTCAAACTACTGGATCATGTGACATCCCGATGAGGTGCTTGCAGTTGCAAATTAAGTTAGTATACTTTGAAGTATCGCTATCTAAAAGTGTGATTACCTCCCTTGCATCTATTTCCACTTCCAGAGGCAGTAGTTGCATTTCTATGGCTAGACTTAGCCCCTTAATGAGAACTTGCAGTTCTGCTGTGATACAATGCACATGGGGGACTGGACTAGCAAATCCCACCATCCAATCGCCCACGTGGTTCCTAATTACTCCTTCAATCCCATCCGTATCCGTTTTCGAAGATGTTGCCCCATCCGTATTTAGTTTATAGTAGTTAGTCTTTGGAGGTATCCATCTAAGATGAAGTGGAACTCTTTTGGCATGCATATGATGTGATGCTGCTATTAGTAAACTGTACTTGTAAAATAATTCTGGAGAATATAAAATAACGAATAAACAGAAATGAAAAGAAACAGAATTTAATCCGAGCCCACTGAATTCACATTGTTTCCTTAAGGAACTTAATCCCCTCCTACTACCCAAGGTTATGGATTATTTCCTCCAAGGATAGAACGAATTACACACTGGTGTAGCGGTACTTCAAACCCCAGAGTTTCAACGAAAACAGTGATCGGTAGCAAATCACACTTACTGTTGCTTTCTTTGTAGTTAAAACAATGCAGAAGAAAGGAGGAGAATTAAGAAATTCGAATGGAAAATCTGAAAGAATGGACTACTATTTATGGCCCAAACCTGTTGAGTTCAAACGAAGAGAGTTCAATTACGTAAGCGCAAATTAAAACGGGCATAGGAAACGTTTTCCGTTACAAAAAACGGACGGCGGATAATTTGGATTTAATATTAATTTTCCGTTACAAACGCGAATATTTAATAATATTACGTTAATATTTACTATTAACAAATAAATTTGGTCCAAAAAATTAATCAATCAATCGAAATCCGAAGCCGAAGCTGAGCCGAGCGAGCGACGACGACGACGGCGCGAGGCTTGCCTTCTTCTTAACTCTTTAAGAGCTAAAAGAAGAGCAATTGTATATATACCCATCAAAAATCTTTTCATCCTCCAATATGGGACAATATCCTTTTGTCAAGGAGGGAAACTCAAATATTTTATATTTCTCCATTTTCCATTCACCCTCTTTTAAGCTTATTTTAGCTTAAAAATCTCAAACATCCCCCACATGAATGGGGAATGGTTATATCACGGAAATATGTATGAAAAACTGGGTGATTCGCAAGCAAGGATTAATCACATCTGGATAAGTAGGTTTCCCTTTGAACTTTTCCTAGTGAACTTATGTCGGATATACTCGGTCAATCGGTAGATTTGATATCTTTGAACCGTCGAACTTTGGTGTATACCTAGACAACCATAAGTCACACAATCACCCTTTAACCATCTTTGGTTCTCATTGTTGTGTTCGTTTCAGCCATGAACACCGCCTGGTTTTATAAGTGCGTAGAGAACTGGCCTTACAAAATTCTCCTTGAAGCGGCTAACTCTTCACACTTACATAGGTGATTCTTAAACATCTCATCCCGTAGATAAACTATTTGATATACCCCGTATCAAATTTAGAAATTATTAAAAAGCCTTAATGCTTTATCCTTGGTACTGAACATTGTCTCATCCGAGAATGGACCAAAATTTTAGTTGACAATGTTGAACCGTCATTAATGACTTTGTTTGATCTCCTTGAACCTAGATCTTGGGATCTCCAGTCTTCTAGGTAGAGCTACCGCCACAATGACTTGTTCTCGGACATAGTCTCATTTTCCTCGATGATTTCTCAACTACCTCTCTAATTAGGCCTTTTATAAGTGGATCCGACACATTATCACTTGACTTTACGTAGTCAATCGTGATAATTCCTCTAGAGAGTGATTGCCTAACGGTTTTATGTCTTCGTCGTATATGACGAGATTTACCGTTATACATAATGCTCCCAGCTCTTCCAATTGCTGCTTGACTATCGTAATGTATGCATATTGGTGCCAATGGTTTGGGCCAAAATGGAATGTCTTCCAAGAAATTCCGGAGCCATTCAGCTTCTTCACCGGCTTTATCTAAGGCTATGAACTCAGCATCCATTGTAGAGCGGGCAATACAAGTTTGTTTGGATGACTTCCAAGATACCGCTCATCCACTAATAGTGAATACATATCCACTTGTGGACTTAGAATCAGTTGAACCGGTGATTCAATTTGCATCACAGTATCCCTTAATCACCGCAGGACATTTACTGTAGTGCAAAGCAAAGTCCTGGGTATGTTTTAAATATAAAAACTCGTTTCATTGCCATCCAATGAGATTGACCTGGATTACTCGTGTGTCGACTCAATTTAGTTATAGCACAAGCTATATCCGGTCGTGTACAGCTCATGATACACATTAAACATCCCAATACACAAGCATAATCCAATTGTGATATGCTTTGCCTTTGTTCTTTGCTAGTGCAAGATTCACGTCAATTGGAGTCTTTGCAACTTTAAAATCTAAGTGCTTGAATTTTTCAAGTACTGCCTTAATATAATGAGATTGTGACAATGCCAGACTTTGAGGAGTTTTATGGATCTTAATACCCAGAATTAAACCAGTAACTCCCAAGTCCTTCATATCAAACTTGCTAATTAGCATACACTTAGTCGCATTTATGTTGGCAATGTCATTACTCATTATCAACATATCATCCAACATATAAGCAAACAATGACTAAGTGATTTGGAACATTTTTAATGTATATATATATTTATCACATTCATTTATTTTAAAACTATTTGACAACATTGTTTGATTAAATTTCGCATGCTACTGTTTGGGTGCTTGTTTTAGTCCGTAAAGGGACTTAACAAGTTTACATACCTTCTTTTCTTTACCTGGAACCACAAATCCTTCAGGTTGTTACATGTAGATTTCTTCCTCCAAATCTCCATTTAAGAAGGTCGTCTTTACGTCCATTTGATGAATTCCAAGACCATAAACTGCAACTAATACTACTAACATTCGTATGGACGCAATTCTTGTAACTGGAGAGTATGTATCAAAATAGTCAAGACCTTCTTGTTATCTATTCCCTTTGACCATAAGTCTTGCCTTATATTTATCAATAGTGCCACCATCTTTCATTTTCCTCTTAAAAATTCATTTAGAACCCAACGGTTTATTTCCAGGATATGGTTGTTCCATATGGATTCTATTTCACTATTGACTGCCTCTTTCCAAAATAATGATTCCGAAGAAGACATAGCTTCTTTATATGTCCGAGGCTTATTTTCCAATAAGAAAGTCACAAAATCTAGTCCAAATGAAGTAGACGTTCTTTGACATTTACTACGTCTTGGATCCTCCTGATTAAATGTAACTTCTTTTGTTTCTTCCCGAGGTCGTTTAGATCCTTCACCAATCGACTCACATTCCTTCTTATACGGATATATATTTTCGAAAAACTCAGCATTATCTGATTATATAACCGTATTATTGTGAATGTCGGGATTTTCTGATTTATGAACCAGAAATCGATATGCTTTACTATTGGTCGCATATTCTATGAAAACACAATCAACGATTTTCGGTCCTATTTTTACCCTTTTGGGTTTAGGAACTTGCACTTTTGCCAAACACCTCCACACTTTGAAATAATTTAAGTTGGACTTCCTTCCTTTCCATTTTTCATATGGAATCGATTGCGTTTTACTATGGGGTACTCAATTTAGTATCCGGTTAGCCGTAAGAATGGCTTCCCCCCACAAGTTCTGTGGCAAATCAGAACTTATCAACAATGCGTTCATCATCTCCTTTAATGAACGATTCATTCTTTCCGAAATGCCATTGGATTGGGGCGTGTAAAGGGCCGTTGTTTGATGAATAATTCCATATTCTAAATATATTTCTTCAAAAGGAGATTCATATTCACCACCCCTATCACTTCTTATCATTTTGATTTTCTTGTTAATTTGCGTTTCAACTTCATTTTTGTATTGCTTAAATGCGTCTATTGCTTCATCTTTACTATTAAGTAAGTAAACATAGCAATATCGAGTACTATCGTCAATAAAAGTTATGAAATACTTCTTTCCACCGTGAGATGGTATAGACTTCATGTCGCAAATATTTGTGTGAATTAAGTCTAAAGGATTTGAATTCCTTTTAACTGACTTATAAGGATGTTTAACATACTTAGATTCCACACATATTTGGCATTTTGATTTGTCGCATTCAAACTTAGGCAATACTTCCAAATTAATCATTTTCCGCAAGGTTTTATAATTGACATGTACCAAACATATATGCCATAAATCATTTGACTCAAGTAAGTAAGAAGAAGATGAAGTTTTATTATTCTCAACGACCATTACATTCAGTTTGAAAAAGCCCTCATTGAGGTAACCTTTTCCTACAAACATTTCATTCTTACTTATTCCAACCTTATCAGATACAAAGACACACTTAAACCTGTTCTTAACGAGAAGTCCAGCAGAGACTAAGTTCTTCCTAATCTCGGGAACATGAAAGACGTTGTTCAGAGTCACCACCTTGCAAGAAGTCATTTTCAGAAATATCATGCCACATCCTTCAATTTTGGCGGTTGCAGAATTTCCCATAGAAAGCGTCTCTTCGGGTCCAACGGGAGCATATGTAGCAAACACTTCGCTAACAACACAAACATGGCGAGTGGCTCCAGAATCAATCCACCACTCCTTAGGATTTCCCACCAGGTTGCATTCAGAAAGCATAGCACACAAGTCATCAACATCTTCGTGCTTTTCAACCATGTTTGCTTGATCCTTCTTCTCGTCTTTCTTTGGAGCACGACAATCTGCAGATTTGTGTCCAGCTTTCCCACAATTGTAGCAATTTCTGCTGAACCACTTCTTTCTTGGGTTACTTTTCGGTTCAGAAGCCTTCTTCATCTTTCTATTATTTTGAGGAGCATCCTCAACAATGTTTGCTCCCATTATTGTTGAGTTTCCACGACCTTTCTTTTCAACAACTTTGTTGTCCTCTTCGATTCTCAACCAAACAATGAGATCTTCAAGCGACATCTTCTTGTGTTTGTGTTTCAAGTAGTTTTTGAATTCCTTCCACAAAGGAGGCAACTTCTCAATCATCGCTGCAACTTGGAATGTTTCATTGATGACAAGACCTTTAATGAAAATTCTGTTAGTAAAAACAATGTAATTAATACTTTTAACATCAGTATTAATTTGACTTATACCTTCAGCAAGGAGATCGTGAATAATCACTTGCAATTTCTGTTCTTGGGTAATAACAGACTTGCTATCTACCATTTTGTAGTCCAAAAATTTAGCGGCAACAAATTTCTTCAACCCGGCATCTTTAGTTTTGTATTTCCTTTCAAGCGCAATCCACAATTCTTTTGACGTCTCCACATTACTGTAGACGTTATAGAGATCGTCCTCCAGTCTGCTAAGAATGTAATTCTTGCATAGAAAATCAGAATGCTTCCACGCCTCAGTCAGGAGAAAGCGTTCATTGTCTGATGTTCCATCGGGCAGAACAGGAACATCTTCCTTAATGAACTTCTGTAGACTTAAAGTCGTCAAGTAGAAGAACATCTTCTGCTGCCACCGCTTGAAATCAATCCCAGAAAAATTTTCGGGTTTTTCTGTTGGTGCCAATGCCGGTGTTGTTCAGCTTGTCGATGCATTGGCAGTCACCATAGGAACAGACTGGTTCCCGTTGTCATTCGTCGTTTCTGTAAAAGAATGACACAAACAAACGTTAAAATCACGTTGATTTTAATCTCCAATGGAGTAGAAACCCACAAAGGTTTTAGTCTCCAGAACAGTGAGTATAACACAAATACAGAAAATATTAAGTTCCTTAAGCTTGTTAGTAAACTGTATTTGTAAAATAATTCTGGAGAATATAAAATAACGAATAAACAGAAATGAAAAGAAACAGAATTTAATCTGAGCCGACTGAATTCATAGTGTTTCCTTAAGGAACTTAATCCCCTCCTAGTACCCAAGGTTGTGGATTATTTCCTCCCATGATAGAACGAATTACACACTGGTGTAGTGGTACTTCAAACCCCAGTGTTTCAGGCGAACACAATGGTTGGTAGAAAATCACACTTACTGTTGCTTTCTTTGTAGTTAAAACAATGCAGAAGAAAGGAGGAGAATTCAGAAATTCGTATGGAAAATCTGAAAGAATGGACTACTTATTTACAGCCCCAACCTGTTGAGTTCAAATGAAGAGATGTCAGTTACGTAAACGCAAATTAAAACGAGCAGAGGAAACGTTTTCTGTTACAAAAAACGGACGACGGATAATTTGGATTTGATATTAATTTTCCGGTACAAACAAGAGTATTTAATAAGATTACGTTAATATTTACTATTAACAAATAAATTTGGTCCAAAAAATTAATCAATCAATCAAAATCTGAAGCCGAAGCCGAAGCCGAGCCGAGGGAGCGACAACGACGACGGCGCGAGGCTTGCCTTCTTCTTAACTCTTTAAGAACTAAAAGAAGAGCAATTGTATATATACCCATCAAAAAAAATTTCCTCCTCCAATATGAGACAATGTCCCATTGTCAAGGAGGGAAACTCAAATATTTCATTTTCCCTCCATTTCCCGTTCACCCTCTTTTAAGATTATTTTAGCTTAAAAAACTCAACAATCCCCCACATGAATGGGGAATGGCTATGTCACGGAAATATGCATGAAAAACTGTATGATTCGCAAGCAAGGATTAATCGCTTCTGGATAAGTAGGTTTCCTTTGTGAACAACTAATTTTTGACCACACTCAAATTTTATACTATTTAGTGTAAATATTTCTTTTAGGTTTAATCTTAATATTTATCTTATTCTTAATAGGTTTTATTTAAAAAAAAAAACTACAAAAAAACTCTCATTCTTAGAGCACAAAGAATCTTTCTTAGTATCATTTACAGTACATGTAGATATTTAGTTTTCATATATTGTAAGAAATAATGGTTATTCTTCTTATCTTCATAATTTAATTATCTTTTAAAATAAAAGACCAAAAAAAATAAATTCAAAATGAGCTAAAATCATGTTAAAGTGATTAAGTTTGTTATCAAATTTTTTATTTAAAAAGAATGAGCTAAGATCACGTTAAAGTGATTAATTTTGTTATCAAATTTTTATTTNGGTAAAAGATGCGTTAATCAATATAACTTTGTTTAAAATTAATTTAAGCCAAATAATAAAAATATATATATAAACAAATATTTCGGATCAAAAAAGATAAATAAACGGAATACTCTGAATAAGCTAGTATGCTTTAGGGGCGTGTTAACCAATCCGTTATCATGATCATGTACACGTTTGCTTGACATAGTTATGATTTCCCAAATTAAGGGCAAAGTATGCGTTCGCGCAACTTTGACAAAAACAATCTTAAAAATAATAAAGTGTTATTAATTATATACACATACGTGTGCCATGATTCCTGACATACCAAATAAAACGAATACACGTACGCGTGATTCGTTTCAAGATAATTCCGTAATTACAAGTAATCAAGCAATTAAAAGCGGTTTAAGGTAAATGTGCATAAATTTCTCTAGAACATAAAATATCCAGAATTAGTTAAGCCAAGTATAATTATTAAAGCGACCGTGCTAGAACTACGGAATTCGGGAGTGCCTAACACCTTCTCTCGGGTTAACAGAATTCCTTACCCGGTCTTCTGGTTTCGCGGACTTTAAACAGAGTTAAATTTCCTCGATTTGGGATTTAAAATAAATCGGTCACTTGGGACACCATAAATTATCCCAAGTGGCGACTCTGAAATAAATAAATAATCCCATTTCTATTAATGTCACTTAAATTTGGAAAACTCCTTTCTTTCCTTATCTCCTCGGGTGTAAAAAAGGAGGTGTGACAGCTATGGCGACTCTGCTGGGGAAGATAACCCAGAACTTCTGTTCAGGGTTTAGAATTCGAGCTTGTAATGTGATCTATACTTGGCTTTATTAATTTGATGTTATTACTATGATTTTGGACCTAATGTGCTAATTGCCTCTTATTTACCGCTTTGATATTATTTGAATTGTATTAAACTGTCTTCTTACGCCTCCCTTCTGAGTCTTCTGAATTTATGGTGCACACGTGCGCGTGGCCCACTTTTCTGTTAGAAGTCATACCAACTAGAACAAGGTTGGGTCAAGTAACTAGGCCGGGTAGACTTTCGTGCTCCCAGTACGTTGCCCCCACCTCGGCTCGAGCCGTCCGCTTGGGTAAGCCAAGTCTAAAACACTCCCCCTAGGATTAAAACCTAGAATAACATAGCCTCATGACGGATCCCTAGTTGGAACCTTTGTTTGCATCATGTGCATTTGACTTTGGGGACTCAACACAGGGGTTGGGTCCGTCTAGGACAGGTGTACCCGAGAATTGCAAGACCATCCTAATGCATCTTATGTGCTACGTATGCATTATGTTTGATTCGGCTTGTGCATGTTGACCGGTTTTTAAAAAATATATAAAAAAAATTGAGGGAAAACCAGAAGGGAGAAAATAGGAGAGAAAATTTACCCTGTTTAAAAAAAATCTCGGTATTCACCACAAGAAGATTATCAAAATAAACCTGAATTTTTCAAAAAGTGTCATCCTATTCCTGAAACATTACGAACTACGCGGGTCTGATTCTCACCGGATGTGAGATACGTAGGCAAACCTCATCGGTTCCGGCCCTCAATTTTTAAAAATTCAATAATTATTTTCTTTTAATTCCTTCTTTAGATGTTTTTCTTTGAGACATCAAATTTAAAAATCCAAAAATATTTTCTTTCTTCTTTGGAAGTCCTTCTTTCAAAAAATAAAAATAAATTCAAAACCCAAAAATATTTTCTTAGTGTAGAAGTTCTGATAGTCTGAATTCACATAAAAAAAGGAAAAGAAAAAGAGTTAGTTTACTGTACTTCAGTTCTGATTTCCCGAACTACGCAAGATCTGATTCATGTCTCCACATGATACGTAGGCAACCCACATCAGGTTCGATCGAATCATTTTGAAAAAAAAAAGAAAAAAAAAAGTGAAAAAAGAAGTAAAAAAAAAAAGAAGAGAAACAGTGTTTATTTTAACATGCTTGTTGTTTTGAAATAAAAGCTAATTAAAGGTGGTCGGTTTGTTGGTTTGCAATAGCGAGCCACGCAAACAATCTAAGATCCCTCGGAAGTAAAAGCATCTTCTCAACAAATGGAACAAGCACCACTGTTGTTGATCCAAGGTCACGAAAAGGCAAGTAGGCAAGTTGACGGTGAAAAACAAAAAATTGAAGGCAAATGTGGGGTTGACTTTACTAGATTTGAGCAATAGGACATGGCCTGCTCAGGATGATTTGTTTATGGGGAATTTGATCCAGCATTGAAAGCCATAGTAGCCATTGCCGCGGCAGAAGAGAAACCAAAAACGGGCGCCAAATAAGAAACTTTCCCTATCAAACTGGAGTCTCGGTAGCCGGTCTTGCTATCTTTTCTGCCTTTTGAGTTATTTCAGTGTGTCATCCGAATGTTTTCTCTTTACTGTCTTACATTCTGATGTAAACCCTTCTATTTTTTTTATATTCAAATAAATGAAATCAATATTTCATCATCCATGAATGTCTCTTTTCTTAATCTTGTCACCTTTCTTATTCTCTTTTCAGTTATGTAAATGCAGATTTTAATAACATGACATGCTTGCGGACTTCATGCCAAGATCTTAAAACGCTGTCAGATTTTGAAATAATGAACCAAGAAGCATAATTTGTTGAAGATAAGGCTTGTAAGAAAATAAACAAAGAATTGAACCGAAAATGAGATTCCCTTCGGATCATTGTTGAAGCCGAGATCGCTGATGAAGATTCAGTCAAGACCCGATTGAAACATTGTCTTTGATTGATGGAAAGTGATCGCCGGAGGCTACCATGGGCAGTTGTACAACAAAGAATGGCCCATGCTTACAATAAAAAGTACGTCCCAAGAAATTTGAAGTGGGGCAACTCGTCCTGAGACATATTCTCCCGCACCATGAAGAAGCTAAGGAAAATTTTGCTCCAAATTGCAAAGGTCCATACATTGTAACAAGAGTATTGCCAAATGGAGCGTTGTATTGGGGAGACATAAAAGGAAACGTCCCCGAGACAACAGTCAAATCAGATGCAGTCAGAAGGTACTATGTTTGACTCACTACTCGGTGTTAACATTCTTTGATTGGGATGACGAAGGCTTTCTTTCTCACTACCCAAATACCATTAACCCTTTTGCAAACCCTTTGAGCCGGTTCCCTCTCTTTGATTACCCTCTTTGGAATCTGGAAGTTATTATTAAAAAATAACAAAGAAAAGAAAGAAAAAAAAACAAAACAAAAAGAAAACAAAAAAAGAAGAAAAAAAAAAGCAAAAGAAAACGAAAATGAAAACAAAACAAAATAAAAAAAAATCAAAAATAGAGTTCCCTGAACTACGTTCGACTTGATTCCGAAAGGATACGTCGGCAGCCTTTCTCTGAGGTTCAGTCACACTAAAATAAAAATGCAAATTCCCCAAAAAGTGAAACTGGGTAGATATTATAATGTTTCGGCAATGGTTTTGCCTGAAAGGTTCCAAAGTTGTAATTCAATCCAAATTCTTTTTACCCAAATCCTTTCAAGTCCTTCGATCAATCGGCGAGAATGTTTATAGAATTAGAGGATACAATCGTTTGGACCTGATACAATCAAAATGAGAGAAATAAAATGAGAGAGTCTTATTGGTGAAAACCTTCGGGCACCGTAAGGCGATGGTAAGTAGAGAAATTGAAATGAGAGAGTCTTGTTAGTGAAAATCCGCAAAGGGCACTATAAGGCGATGGCGAGAAGAGAAATGAGAGAGATCAGCTAGTGAAAACCCGCAAAAGGGCACTGTTGATCGAAAAGAGGATCTACGCAGCCATAACATCAACATAATCATGATCAAGGTTTCCTGCTTTCAAGTCAAAANAGGATTTACACCTAGAATAACATATCCTCATGCCGGATCCCTAGTAGGAACGTTTGTTTGCATCATGTGCATTCGACTTTGGGGACTCAACACAGGGGTTGGGTCCGTCTAGGACAGGTGTACCCGAGAATTGCAAGACCATCCTGATGCATCTTATGTGCTACTTGTGCATTATATTTGATTCGGCTTGTGCATGTTGACCGGTTTCTAAAATATATATATAAATAAAATTAAAAATTTAAAAATTGAGGGAAAACCAGAAGGGAGAAAATAGGAGAGAAAATTTACCATGTTAAAAAAAAAGTCTCTCGGTATTCACCCAAAAAAAAAATTTATCAAAATAAGCCTGAATTTTTCAAAAAAAAAGTGTCATCCTATTCCTGAAATATATACGAACTACGCGGGTCTGATTCTCATCGGATGTGAGATACGTAGGCAAACCTCATCGGTTCCGGCCCTCAATTTTCAAAAATCCAAAAAAAATATTCTTCTTTAATTCCTTCTTTAGAAGTCTTTCTTTAAGACGTCAAATTCAAAAATTCAAAAATATTTCCACCTTCTTTAGAAGTCTTTCTCCCAAAAATTTAAAAAAAAAAAATCGAAATCCAAAAAAATATTTCTTTCTTTCGAAAATTACCAAAAATGGAAATCCAAAAATACTTTTCTTTCTTTTTCGAAGTCTTTCCTTCGAAAATTTTAAATAAAAAAAAAGAGATAGAGAATTCGAAGTTCAAAAATATTTCCCTTGTTAGGAGCTTTTACGATTAGATTTTTTTTATTTAAAAAAAAATGTAAAAAGAAAAGAGTTAGTTTATTTATTTTATTCTTGATCTTCCCGAACTACGCAAGATCTGATTCATGTCTCCACATGATACGTAGGCAACCCACATCAGGTTCGATCGAATCATTTTGAAAAAAAAAGTGAAAAAAGAAGTAAAAAAAAGAAGAAGAGAAACAGTGTTTATTTTAACATGCTTGTTGTTTTGAAATAAAAGCTGATTAAAGGTGGTCGGTTTGTTGATTTGCAATAGCGAGCCACGCAAGCAATCTAAGATCCCTCGGAAGTAAAAGCATCTTCTCAACAAATGGAACAAGCACCACTGTTGTTGATCCAAGGTCACGAAAAGGCAAGTAAGCAAGTTGACGGTGAAAAACAAAAAAATGGAAGGCAAATGTGAGGTTGACTTTACTAGATTTGAGCAATAGGACATGGCCTGCTCAGGATGATTTGTTTATGGGGAATTTGATCCAGCATTGAAAGCCATAGTAGCCATTGCCGCGGCAGAAGAGAAACCAAAAACGGGCGCCAAATAAGAAACTTTCCCTATCAAACTGGAGTCTCGGTAGTCGGTCTTGCTATCTTTTCTGCCTTTTGAGTTATTTCAGTGTGTCATCCGAATGTTTTCTCTTTACTGTCTTACATTCTGATGTAAACCCTTCTATTTTTTTTATATTCAAATAAATGAAATCAATATTTCATCATCCATGAATGTCTCTTTTCTTAATCTTGTCACCTTTCTTATTCTCTTTTCAGTTATGTAAATGCAGATTTTAATAACATGACATGCTTGCGGACTTCATGCCCAGATCCTAAAACGCTGTCAGATTTTGAAATAATGAACCAAGAAGCATAATCTGTTGAAGATAAGGCTTGTAAGAAAATAAACAAAGAATTGAACCGAAAATGAGATTCCCTTCGGATCATTGTTGAAGCCGAGATCGGTGATGAAGATTGAGTCAAGACCCGATTGAAACATTGTCTTTGATTGATGGAATGTGATTGGCCGGAGGCTACCATGGGCAGTTGTACAACAAAGAATGGCCCATGCTTACAACAAAAGGTACATCCCAAGAAATTTGAAGTGGGGCAACTCGTCCTGAGACATATTCTCCCGCACCATGAAGAAGCTAAGGAAAAATTTGCTCCAAATTGCAAAGGTCCATACATTGTAACAAGAGTATTGCATAGGTTCGTTATATTTGGGAGACATCAAAGAAAATTTCCTCGAGACAACGATCAATACACATGCAATCAAAAGTTACTATGTCTCATTACTTGGTTTAACATTCTCTGAATGGGATGACGAAGGCTTTCTTTCTTGCTACCCAAACACCATTAACCCTTTTGCAAACCCTTTGAGCCGGTTCCCTCTCTTTGATTACCCTCTTTGGAATCTGGAAGTTATTATTAAAAAATAACAAAGAAAAGAAAGGAAAAAAAACAACAAAACAAAAAGAAAACGAAAAAAAAGAAGAAAAAAAAGGGAAAAAAAGCAAAAGAAAACGAAAATGAAAACAAAACAAAATAAATAAAAAAAATCAAAAATAGAGTTTCCTGAACTACGTTCGACTTGATTCCGAAAGGATACGTAGGCAGCCTTTCTCTGAGGTTCAGTCACACCAAAATAAAAATCCAAATTCCCCAAAAAGTGAAACTGGGGCAGATATTATAATGTTTCGGCAATGGTTTTGCCTGAAAGGTTCCAAAGTTGTAATTAAGTCCAAATTCTTTTTACCCAAATCCCTTTCAAGTCCTTCCGATCAATCAACGAGAATGTTCAAGAATTGGAGGATACTGTTACTTGGATCAGATGCAACCAAATAAGAGAAATAAAATGAGAGAGTCCTATTGGTAAAAACCCTCATTGGCATTGTAGGGCGATGGTGAGTAGAGAAAACAAAAATGAGAGAGTCTTATTAGTGAAAACTCGCAAAGGGCACTATAAGACGATGGCGAGAAGAGAAATGAGAGAGATCAGCTAGTGAAAACCCACAAAGGGCACGGTTGATCGAAAAGAAGATTCACACAACCATGTCATTAACACAATCATCAGCAAGGTTTCGCGGTTTCAAGTCAAAATTTATGATGAGTTTTTGAGAATCGGACGGTTTATACAGATCCGGCATCCAGTCCAAAAGGCATGTCATGTTTATTGAAGTCTGCATGTACTCCCATATAAGTCCGTATTTCTGTTCCCTGAAAGGGACACCTCTTGTTCTAAACTCATTCTCTATTGTATTGTTTGTTTGTTTCTTTTTTCTTTGAATCCCTTTCAGTCTAACTTTGTTCCAAAAAATAAGGCAAAGAAAAGATGGCAAGACCGATTTACAGGGTTCTCGTTTGAAGCGAGCTGATATATTCAAAAGGCGCCCAGCCTCGACAAATGCATCAAGTCGACCCCGACTGTCCATGATTGGCCGATGCTTTGAATTGAAAAACTTTGAAAGAAGTCAAAAGTGAAATGCCTACAAAGTCAAAATAAAGTTGAAAAAGGTTAAATACCGTCATTGCAAAGTTTGGAAAAGCTAAAGGTTCTCCAGAATCAGAAATGCAGTTGGTATTCAGGAAATAACTAGTCGAAGTTGAAGTCATTGAAGAAGATGAGCTGAGTAATAATCAAGGCCACAAACCGACCACCATTTTAAAACTAATGAATCTTTCTTTGTTCAGAACAATAACAGAACAATTTTATGAAATAGTTCGTGGAAAGACCAACACCACCAAGTGAAGTTCTCAAATCCATGATTTCCTTCCAATATGCATGTAATCATGTTATTTTTAGTTTCATTATAGGGAATCAATACCCTATCTTCAATACAGGGTACTACATTCCCTGGTTGCACATCTTATTGCCAATACAGGGTACTACATTCCCTGGTTGCACTTCTTGTTGCAAACATAGGGTACAACATTCCCTAGTAGCATTTCAGAGTGCTACGAGCCTCATCTTATTGCCAACACAGGGTACTACATCCCGTGGTTGCATTTTTATTTTTTACATAGGGTACGACATCCCCTAGTAGTATTTCAGACAGCGACGAGCCTCATTTTATTGCCAACACAGGGTACTACATCCCCTGGTTGCATTATTTTCTACATAGGGTACGACATCCCCTAGTAGCGTTTTAGAGTGCCACGGGCCTCTTCTTATTGCCAACACAGGGTACTACATCCCCTGGTTGCATTATTTTCTACATAGGGTACGACATCCCCTAGTAGCATTTCAGAGTGCCACGAGCCTCATTTTATTTCCGACACAGGGTACTACATCCCCTGGTTGCCTTACTTTTTGTTGCAAACATAGGGTACGACATCCCCTAGTAGCATTTCAGAGTGCCACGAGCCTCATTTTATTGCCAACACAGGGTACTACATCCCCTGGTTGCATTTTTATTTTCTACATAGGGTACGACATCCCCTAGTAGCATTTCAGAGAGCCACGAGCCTCATTTTATTGCCAACACAGGGTACTACATCCCCTGGTTGCATTATTTTCTACATAGGGTACGGCATCACCTAGTAGCGTTTTAGAGTGCCACGGGCCTCTTCTTATTGCCAACACAGGGTACTACATCCCCTGGTTGCATTATTTTATACATAGGGTACGACATTCCCTAGTAGCATTTCAGAGTTCCACGATTGCCAACACAGGATACTTCGTCCCCTGGTTGCATTATTTTCTGCCAACATAGGGTACGACATCCCCTAGTAGCATTTCAGAGAGCCACGAGCCTCATTTTATTGCCAACACAGGGTACTACATCCCCTGGTTGCATTATTTT